>NW_026110365.1:0-87500 GCF_024679095.1 Eriocheir sinensis | reverse complement strand
TCAAACTCCTCCTCCTCCTCCTTCCTTCGTTATCTTCCTCGTTTCCTCTGTCTTTCTGTCTCCTCGTCAATATCTTTTTACCACGCGTCCCCAATGAGCCTGGTGGGACCTGGCGCCGTGACACACACACACACACACACACACACACGGTCACAACCCATATAATGACTGTCTCGTGTGTGTGTGTGTGTGTGTAGGTCCCTCTCTGGGGACTTGCGGATGGACACACACAAACACACACACACACACACACACACACACACACACACACAAACACACACATGATACAACGGGACCTTGAAAGACAGACTCAAATATTTATCTTAACGCGCGAGGTAATTTTCTTCATATACATTTTCTTTTCTTTTCTTTTTGTCTTATATCGATTATTTTTTCTTTCTTCCTTTTTTTCTCCCCATTTTTTTTTGGGGGGGGGGGCTGTTGCTTTGTCTTCTCTGTGGTCTGTTTCTTTGTCTTCGTCTTCTTTGTCTTCAAGTGCAGTGTTCTAACGGCAACTTTCTTTTTTTTTTTTTTTTTTTGCTACGTTTGATCCTTTGTTATTCTCGTTTTTCTTTCTCTCTTTCGGGTTTTCATATTGTGACTTTTTCTGTGTTCCTCTTTGTCTGTTTTTCCTTCTCGTTTTCTTCCTTCTTATCACTTTATTCTCCTCTTCTCTACACCTTCCCTTCCTACTTACTTCTCTCCTTCATTCCCTACTTTACTTATCTTCCTTTCTTCATTCCCTCATCCTACTTTCTACAACGTCGATTCCTTCTAGAGCGAGAGAAAAAAAAGCATCCTCGTCTCCCTTTTACTCTTCTTGAACTTGAAACACTGAGCGACTTCACACACGGCTGGAGGAAGGAAGCCGCGAGTGTTGTTTTCTCATCCCTCTCTACCTCTCTCTCTCGCGCGCGCTCTCTCTCTCGCGGGTGTGTCCCCAACCGTGACCGACTCTGAGGTAACTGTTTGCGGCTGTTACTCCGTTCGTGAGCGCTGCCACACCCCCGTTAGTCCCGAGGAATGTTGTAGGGGCGGGGTTGCAGCGGGGGTTGTCGTGGTGGTGGGTTGTCATTGCCCTTGGGGACTTCACCTGCATAGCGTTGATCAGGTATACAGAGATCGCGGACATAGGCTACGTGAGGGTTTGGGCTGCAGTGTTTTGTGGCCTTGCTGTGATGATGTAATGTGTCTTTTGCTAATGTTTTGTTCTCCTTCTTCATCTTTTTCTTCATTCCTCTCCTCATTCCTCTCCTTTGATCAGGTATACAGAGATCGCGGGCATAGGCTACGTGAGGGTTTTGGCTTCAGTGTTTTGTGGCCTTACTGTGATGATGTAATGTGTCTTTTGCTAATGTTTTGTTCTCCTTCTTCATCTTTTTCCTCATTCCTCTCCTCCTCCTCCTCCTCCTCCTTCTTCTTTATCATATTTCGTCACGGATTTCTACTCTTCATCTTAATCTTCTTTTGCTAACGTCTTCTTCACCACCCTCATTTCTCTTCTCATCCCTATCCTCGTCCTCATCCTTAGCCTACCTCGTCACAGGCTTCTACTCTTCGTCTTTATCTTCCTCCTCACCAATCCGTCACAGGTTTTGCTAATGATGTCACCTTCCTCTGTTGCGGGCCTTTCACTAACGTTATCTCCTTCTTCCTCAGCCTTGTGGAGACCATGGTGCCGGAGGGAATGAAGAACAACGTTGCCATCTTCGCGAAGGCCGCCAAGTCCGGCTACGACACAGGTAAATGCAAGCAGTTCAGGTGTGTCGCCCCGAAGCTCCTCGACAATTGAACGTGACCAGACCCTCCCACGGACCCCACCGAGCCCCCGACGCCCCGACATGACCCGACAGCGGACTGACGACATGGACCGACTTTTGCTTCGTTGTGGAGGCAAAGAAACCGAGGTGTTGCGTTAGTGTCACGTTGCACAGATGCGGACAAAGATGCTGATCCGTCTGTGTCTAAAAGCTGTGATTCGGCTGATCCTTTTTCCTCTCTCCTTTCCACACCTCTTTTCTCTCTGTTACAGCTTCCGACCACTTGCTCTCTTGTCAAACTTGTCTTGCGTGAAGGGATCGAATCTCTTCCCCTGCCAGGTCATCCAATTCTCCTTTCTCTCTCTCTGATGAGCTTCCGTTCTATCACTTCCGTGTGTGACTCGTCTTGCGTGAAGGGTGTGAATCTCTTCCCCTGCCAGGTCATCCAATTCTCCTTTCTCTCTCTCTGATGAGCTTCCGTTCAATCGCTTCCGTATGTGACTTGTCTTGTGTGAAGGGTTTGAATCTCTTCCCCTGCCAGGCCATCCCATTCTCCTTATCCTGCGTGAAAAGTTGAATCACATCGAGTTTAGTGAAGAAAGGATTGATAGTTTTGTCCGCATTTGTACTTGTTAGCAGACGCCTGCGTGCCGCCCTCCGTGTGTGTTTGTGTGTGTGTTACCGCACGTGGGCGTCTGTGTGGCTGGTTAGTGTGTTCCTTACTGCGGAGCGTCGTGTTGAAGGCTCCCGCTGCCGCCTCTCAGCTGCTGGTCAGCCTCGGCGTGCAGCAAACGTATTATTATTATTACCATTATTATTACTTTTAGGTATTTATCTCCTTAATTTAAATCATTCCTGTCCCCTTTCCCATTTCCTTCCTCCTCCTCCACCTACCTACCGTTTTGTATTGTATATTATTATGGATAGTATTTATTTATTATTTTTATGCGGTCATGTGTCTGACTCGAGTGGCCGCCGATCTTATAGGAAAAAAAACAAAAGAGTTGATTCAATTGGACGCTGATGCCTTTACATGTCTCAGGGTTTTGTTTTTCTCGTGTTTGGCTCGCGAAATTTGGTGTTTGTTTTATTGTTTTGTTTTTATTATGTTCATTTGCAAACGGACGTCCACTGTTCATGATGGCGCCGCGCTGTGCTCTGGTCTGTGTCGATCGATGTTTGTGTCTCTGTTTGTGTCTGTCTCTGGTTTCGGCTACACCGTTGCCAAATTATGTACTCAGAGCATAGTATTTACCGGTTTCTGACGCCTAACTATTGCCAAAGAAACATCAGGATCTAACTCTATTAACGATAACTATAAATGAGTTTCGTTATTACGAGCCCAGAAGACAGTTTAGGGGTAAGAAGTCCCAGGAAAATATAAGCTGGCTGAAATACAACAATCTGGCACCGTTGGTTTCGTCTAATGTCCCCGCGCCACCGCGTCGAGCTTCAGGCGCGTCCTTTCTCTCAGTGCCATGATCCTTCACGCTGTTTGAAATAAAGCTTTAACAAATCATTCTTTTCCACTTCCATATCCTCCTCCTCCTCTCCCTTCTTCGCTCTTTAAAATAGAAAAGGTCAAAAATCCGTCTTTCTTCCACATTCCTTACTCGTCGTCCTCTTCTGCTCCCTCCTCCTCGTCTTTCCTCCTCTCCTCCTTCTTCGCGCTCTTTGAAAATAGAAAGGTCAAAACAGAATCCATCTTTCCATTCCATTCCTTACTCGTCGTCTCTCTTCTGCTCCCTCCTGCTCGTCTCCCTCCTCCTCCTCCTCCTCCTCCCTATCTCGTTCTCTTCTACGCCGTTTTGGAAATAGAAAAATCAATACAAAATTGAGTCTGTCACTTCCTCTCCCTACTCGTCGTCCTCTTCCTCCTCCTCTTGTCCTCCTTGTAATCCTCCTCACTCCACTCGTCCTCCTCCTCTTCCTCGTCTTCCTTCCCCTTTGTTTGGAAATAGAAAGATCACAACAAATTCATCTTTCACTTCCTCTCCTTATTCGTCATCCTCTTCCTCGTCTTCTGCTCCTCCTCCTCCTCCTCCTCATCCTCCTCATCCTCCTCCTCATCCTCCTCCTCTTCCTATCCCTTCCTCCTCCTCATCTCTTGACACACAGGTCTTGATAAGGATGAGTAATGAATCCCCAAAGACAAGATAAAGCTAATCAAAAAGAGTAATTGTTTGAAGGCAATTATGACAAAAGGATAATTATTGGGAGATACATCCGTTGGTTAGTCACAGTTTGAGGTGGAATGAATAGAAGAAATTATGTTTTTTTTACTAGTCCGCATGCAAAAAAGACACTGCTTAATGGTCTCAGACTTATAAACAGAAGGACTTTAAAGGTTTATTTTGGGGGTAATGAATGAAGAGAGCCAAGCAGCTAACTAGTATTAGTTTGAGAATAGAGCAAGTCTTAAACAATTATATTTCTAGTTATTAATGTAGAAGGAGACGTCGTGGGCTCGAATGAAATAGAAAAGAGTTAAAGCGAGTATTTCTTTAGTAATTAATATAGAAAGGAAAAATAGGTTCTTGGTCAAGGAAAGGAAAAAGGCTTTTGTAACACCTTCATATAGAACGAATTTAAACAGATCTTTTTAGTAATTAATGGGAAGCAGACATAGAAAACATCTTTAGTCTCAGTTTGAGGACGGAGTCATAACAAGTATCTTTCGTAGTTAAAAGTTGATATGAGGACAGAAACAAGTCTTAGTCATTTTAGCAAGAAATGGTGAGACAAAAAACACACTTATTAGTCAGACCTTGAAATAGAAGACTAACAAAGGAATAGTTTTCTTAACCCAATGTAACAAAAAGGGGAAAAAGTCATACTCCTTTTAGTAAATAACTTATAAAAGAAAAAAACACTTATAAGTCCGACCTTAAAACAGATCAACCCAGAGGAATAGTTTTCTTAATAAAGGTAAAAAAGGGAAAAAACCTCAATCATTTTTAGAAAGAAATGTAGAAGGAAAAAACATAGGAATAGTTTTTTCTTAATGTAAAACGGGAAAAGTCGCAAATATTTTCAGCAAGATGTAAAAACGAGGAAAAACACTTATCAGTCAAACTTTGAAATAGAACGAGTCAAAGAAATAGTTTTTGTCAATGAATTCAGAAACATGTCTAATACACGTCCATGAAGCCAAGTGAAAATAGCTTCACAACACGTCCATCAGCCAACCAATCAACCTCCTCCTTCCCCTCACCTGGGTGACTTAGTATCCCAAGGAATAGTTTTTGTTAATGAATTCAGAAAGCAGGATTCTTTACATCCATGAAGCAAGTGAAAAACAATAGCTTCACAACACGTCCATCAGCCAACCAATCAGCCTCCTCCCTTCCCTCACACACACCTGGGCAGGCTTAGTATCCCAAGGAATAGTTTTTGTTAATGAATTCAGAAAACAAGTTCTTTACACGTCCATGAAGCCAAGTCAAATAAAAAAAGTTCACAACACGTCCATCAGCCAACCAATCAGCCTCCTTCCTTCCCTCCCTCACACACACCTGGGCAGGCCTCTCAGTTAATTATCGTCCAGGTGCGTACCTCGCCTTCCTCAACAACAAGCGCACGGCTCCACATATGTACTGTGAGTTACATATCCTAAGTCTTTCACCCATTCTGCTCCTCCTTCCACACGTTGATTTTTTTTTTTGTGTGTTTTTTGTTTTTGGTTGATAATCGAATTTCCGTTTATAGTCTTGATCTTTTTTTGTATTGCGTCAGGATTTTGTTTTTTTTGTTTTGATTTTTGTTTTGGAATTGAATGTTTGTTTTTTGTTTGTATTTTTAGTAAAGTCAGAGTGTTTTATTTTGTTTTTTGTTATTTTGCACCAGTCATGTTTTGTTTAGGTCCGTCCATGTGTTCATGTTTGTCCTGTTTGTTTACGTGTTTATTTATCATTTGTTTGTTTATTATTTGTTATTTTTTATTACTATTATTTTTTATAATAATCATTATTGTTTTCTCTGAGCTTTGTAAGTATTTGGCCCTAAAGTGTAATACGTGTGTTTGTTTGTTGTTGGTTTCGTGTTTGTTTGTATCCTCCACTCTCTTCCTCTTTATTAATACACACACACACACACACACACACACACACACACACACACTTTACGTATATATTCACACACATACCCACATGCACACGATATATACTTTAACTGTATATAATAAAGATACGTTCCAAAATAAGTAAAAAAAAAATAAATAAAGATAAAGACTGAAGAGAGAGAGAGAGAGAGAGAGAGAGAGAGAGAATAAATAAATAAAAGAGAAAAACAGAATTAAATAGATAGACAGATAGATAGATAGATAAATGTATAGATTGAAAGTTAGAAGTAGGCTAATTGACAGATAGATATTTAGATAGATAGATAGATAATAGATAGATAGATAGATGAATGGAATTGGATCAAATGTATAGATAGAAAAGTTAAAGTAGGTAATTAACAGGTAGATATTTAGAGATAGATAGATAGATGAATATAGATAGACAGTTAGAAAAGACAGATAGATAGATAAACAGACATGAGACAGACAAAGGTACAGACACTTTAGACAGACAGATATATCCTCCCTTCTGAGTAAAGGCGAAAAAAAGAAAAAAGTCCTCCCCTGAGGGTAATATAGTTCAAGCCAAGCAAACTTGAAGAAAGTGACACTTATAATAAAACCACAACTGTCATAATTAGAAAAGCAGGGCTAAGATAAACCATGCGAGTGGGTACTTTATGAAGCTCGAATAAGGATGATAACAGCAGAACATTATTATATCAGGTTGCAAGGATTTCTTTTTATTTTATTTTATTATGTCTATCTAGCTATTTATCTATCTATCTATTCATCTATCTATCTATTTATCTGTCTATATATCTATCTATCTATCCATCTGTCTGTCAATGTACTTTTCAGGTGTTTCTGTTAATGAGCTTCCTTCCTTTCTTTTTTTTTCTAATCAGTTTCCTTCCTTCCTTCTTTCCTTCCTTCTTTTCTTTTTTTCCTATCACTCAGCTTCCTTCCTTCCTTCCTTCCTTCCTTCTTTTTTTTTTCCATCAGTCAGCTTCCTTCCTTCCTTCCTACCTTCCTTCCTTTCTTCCTTTCTTTCTTCCTTTCTTCCTTCCCTTCTTCCTTCCTTCCTTCCTTCCTTTCTTCCTTCCTTCCTTCCTTCCTTCCTTCCTTCCCTCGCCCATAAAGAGAGAAAACAGTGAAAGCAATTATTATGTTTTCTTGTTGTTGCTGTTGTTGTTGTTGTTGGAGTCAGCATGTTGAAGTCTTTTTTTATTTATATTTCATTAATTTTTAGTCTTGATTTTCCTCCTTTAACGGCAAAGAAAGAAGAAGAAGAAAGAAGAACAAGCGTGTGTCTCATTTTGTTTTCGTTCCCCGTCCCTCTTCCCGTTTTCATTTCATTTCTTGCCCTTTACTTTCCGTCTCTTACTAATCGAGGGAACTATACATCTATACCAATTATATTTTTCCTTGGCGCTCATTCAAACATCTCAATAATAATAAGAAAAAATGAATAATGAAAACATGAATAAAAACAATGAAACTAAAGAATCAGAACAATAAAATAAGAGTTAGAATAATGAAAATATAAGAATAAGGAAATGATACCAAAGAAAAAAAGAATAAGAGGAAAACAATGAGAGATAATGCCAGAAAGGATTCAGAGTTCCGGAAATGACGTTACAGGAGACAGGATCCGAACCTTTATCACTCATCAAACCCTTTTCCTCTTGGGCGCCATGTATTGTTTTGCCTCGAGAGGAGAAGCATTTGCCGTGCCAGGGTTACACTATTTCGTTTTGTGGTGTTTATCTTGCGGTGAGAAAGCTTCCTGTTGACTCTGTGGGCGTTATGAAGTTCTCCTGATGTCCGCCACCTGTTAGACGGAAGGGGCGGCTGTATGCTCCAACGAGGAATCTAGAGTAAGTGGAGTTTGTTGTGTGTTTTCCTATTCCTCTCCCCCCTCCCTCCTCCGTCTCCGCTTCCTCCTGCTTCTCCGTCACGTCATCTCTCTCTCTCTCTCTCTCTCTCTCTCTCTCTCTCTCTCTCTCTCTCTCTCTCTCTCTCTCAGCTAGTGTCTTCCTCTTCCGTCTTCCGTCTCCTTATTCCTGCTTCTCCTTCTCTTCATCTCTTTCGCTTTCTCTCCTTACGCTTCTCTTCTCTTTTTCATTCATTAGGTTTACGCGTTGATTTGTTTATATTGGTGTTTGTGTCTTCCTCTCCTGCTCCGTTTATTTCTCCCTCTTTTCCCTTCACATCATCAACTCTCTTACGTCTCTACTGTATTCTTCATGTATCAGTTCCATGGGTCGATATCACAGCGTTGTCGTGTGTATATAGAATGTCTGGAGTTGCACGTCATGTGGTGTTATCATGTGTTATGGTGTCTACGTATACTTCCTCTTAGGTTTCTTGTCCTCTTCTAAATTCGTACATCAAAGGCCACTCACTTGTTGACGTCACACACACAGCATTCCCGCATATTAGTTACTGTTTTATCATATGTGGTTAGTTATACTTCGTGTATTTACTGTTGTTTGTAGTAAGAGTGTAGTGCCATAAATTCTCCGGCGCCACAAGAGGTACAATATGAGCGTCCAAGACTCAGCAGGAGGAATGGAAAGGCTTCTACGAATTAACTTTTGATCCTCGCTTTTTCCTCGGTCGTAAAAGAACGTGGGAACACACCACTCCCGTTCTCTTACTTCACAGTGGCATAACCTACCCAAGATGCCGTTCTATTCGTTAAGCTACTTTACATATAGTTCCTTAAAGCATTCCCCTCACGACCTTCCCACTTTGGTATCTCTTAAAGTACTGAAAGCGGTGTGTTTCCTTTTGTCTAATCCTCGAGTTTCTACTTACGAAGAAGCACCGACCTAAAGCCTACTCTACCACAACCAACATGTGATATGAGCTTCTAATACCCTTGTTCCCAGTATTCACTTATTAGACTGAGATGCAGTGACCCAGAACTGACATGCGACTCCCAAACACTTTATCACATAGGCCGCTGCTTTCTCTCACGTCAATTATTTTCAAAAAGGTCACTAAGGAGATCAGTCGCCGTTCCTCATGAGGAAGGTTTACAGGTTCACGGTACCAGAAGAAAAGATCAGTCTACCACCAGGGTCATAAAACTACCCATGGAAAGCTTCAGAGGCCAGGTTTCACAGTTCCCCATGATGGGTTAGTAAGCTCCCAGAAACCAATATCAGAGCCTTCGAAATTTCCTTGTATGGTGTCTGGTGTTTATATTTAAGTTCACTGGGAATTTGATGAAAACTATACCGGAAAAAGTCTTGTGTATTTAGTGTGGCATCGAAACCTCACCATATTAAGGATAGTATGAGATTCTATAGTTTGGTTCGAACTTAGAAGACACTGTGGACTATTGAAATCTGATAAATCCCGAAAGCCTTGTCAAATGAGCAGGCGCCGGAAATGTTAGAATAATCTACATTTTGGAAGCGTATACCCTATTTTGTACCTGTGATTACCTCAATCAGCACTCTCTCATCTCATACACTTTCGCAGTACAGCTCGTCAGAGTGGCCTCACAGAATCAGTTTGCCCATTGATTTCCCAACTTCCAGTGGAGTGCCACCTTCAACACCTTCACTTTCTTTTCAGGGTCAGATTCAGATCAGTCTAGCCTTTCACTAACATGTTGTATTACACTTAAAGCCTTTCTGCCTTTGCATGACACCTCTTGATTCCCTAGCCTTGACCTTGAGAGTGGTGCCTCCTGCAGGATCAGATTCCTCATGAAGTCCAGCATTTTACTAGCATGGTTATAACACCTCTAAGCTTCTCTGAAGCACGCTTGAAAATCTTCTGATTGCTTACAAAATTGATAGGCCAGAGGGGTGCCACCTTCTAAACCTTCACCTTCCTACAGAGGGAATCTGATTAGTGCAGTTCAGCTTCTGAAATATCATTGTTATAACACCTCAAGCCTTTCTGCAGCACTAGGCAGCTTCAGACTCTCTAGCACTGAGCCAGAGGTGCCACCTTCCTACATTGTCTTATTACTGCAGTCCAACTTTTCACTAACGTAGTTATAACACCTCAATCCTCTCCAACACCAGCACATGACACATTCTGACTCATGCTTTGCACATTAGCTTGAGTGTGCCACCTGCTAGGGTCCAGATTAGAGCAGTCAGTCTTTCACTAGCACTGGATTATAATGCCTCCAAGCATCTCTGCAGAACATGACACCGTCCTGATTTTCTGAGAGACTGAGCCGGTGGAAGTGCCACCTTCCTACCACCTTCACCTCCCTACATAATCAGGTTACTGGGTTCCAGCATTTCCTGCTAACATAGTTATAACATCACTGAAAGCCTCTCTGCAGCTTTATGACACCTTCTGATTCCCTAACACACATAACCAGTGAGTGCCACCTTCCTACACCCTACACCTTCCTACAAGGGTCAGATTACTGCGGTCCTGCCTTTCACTAGCATCGTTATAATACCTCCAAGCCCCTCTGCAACACATGGCACCTTCTGATTCCTTAGCACTGACCAGTACCACCTTCTTTCAGATTAGATTAGTTGCTGTCCAGCCTTTTCACTATCATATATATCACTTCCAAGCCTCTCTGCAGCACATTGTGCAGCACCTTCTGATTCCCTAACCTGTGCCACAGAATTGCCACTTTCTAAACCTTCAGCTTCTTACAGGTGGTCAATTAGCTCAGTCAAGCCCCTCATTGGCATGTTATAACACCTCCGAGGCCTTTCTGCAGCACATCCCACCTTCTGATTCCCTAAGCACTGAAGTCTTGAAATTTGTCTTCTCACCTTCTCCTTCCTAAGGGGTCCAGATTAGTGCAGTCCAGCCTTTCAGTAGCATAGGAATAACGCCTCCATGCACTCTCTGCAGCACATGACACCTGATTCCCTAGCACTGAACCAGAGTGCCACCTTCCTAGAGGGACAAAATAGTGCATTCCAGCCTTTAACTAGCATGTTTAAACACCTCCAAGCCTCTCTGCAGCACATGACACCTTCTGAATTCTTAGCACGTACAGAGCCAGATGGTGGCAACTTACTAGACCTTCACCTTCCACCACAAGCTCAGAAAATTACAGTCCAGCCTTTCACTAGCATAGTTATATCACCTCCAAGTCTCCCTGCCGCACATGACACATTTTGATTTCCCTAGCACAGTGTGACAGTGCCAACTTCCTACATCTTCACCTTCGTACAGAGGTCAGATTAGTACAGTCCAGCCTTTTCAGCAGCATAAAGTATAACACTTTAAGCCTCTCTGCCTTTGCATGACATTCAGACTCCCTAGCACTAAGCCTGAGAGTCCACCTTCCCTACTCCTTCACCTTCGTCAGATTAAGTGCAGTCTAACATAACTATAACACCTCCAAAGCCTCTCTGCAGCATACGACCTTTTGATTCCCCTTTGGGCAAAAGGTGCCACCTTCCTACAACTTCACCTTCCTAGGGATTGAGTGCAGTCCAGTCGTTCATTATCATCAGCGTTATAACACCTCTAAGCCTCTCTGCAGCCACATGGCACCTTCAGATTCCTAGCACTGAACGGCTTGAGAGTGCCACTTTCCACCCCCCCACAGGGTTAGATTAGTGCAGTCCAGCATTTCAGTAGCAAATATATAACACCTCCAGCCTCTCTGCAGCACATGGCACCTTCTGATTCCCTAGCACTGAACCAGAGTGCCACTTATCTATACCTTCACCTTCTTACAGGGTCAGAATAGTGCAGTCTAGCCTATCACTAGCATAGTTATCCACCTCAAGGCTCATTGCAGCACATGGCACCTTCTTTTCCTGAGCATTGAGCCAGAGGTGCCACCTTCCCAGGTCAGATTAGTGCTGTCCAGCCTTTCACTAACATAGGTATAACACCTCCAAACCTCTCTGCATATGACACCTTCTGATTCCCTATGAATGAGCCAGTTGGTGCCACCTTTCTACAGTGTCAGATTACAGTCCAGCTGTTGTATAGTCATTACACTTCAGCAGCACCGAAGCACTGAGCAGCTGTTCGGAACAGCAATCCGAGGATACATGTACTGCCAAGGCCGAGGATCGGACATTCCATGTCTGGCCTCTTTATAGATATATCGCAACCCGCTCCTCGTGTGTCATTCACTATTCAACACGTGGCGACGAGGATGGATTCTGAAGGAATCGAGTGAAACCCCGAGGACGAGAATGGCAGCAATAATTGGAGCAGTGGGCAATACTCAGAGGGAGAAGATTCAGGCCTATACAGAAAGGTTCGAAGAGCTCCTGGAGGTAAGTAATATCACCGAGGAGAATCGGAAACGGGCGTTGTTCTGACTGTCTGCGGCCCGACGGTGTATCAGTACTGAGGAACCTGTGCGCCCTGGGAAACCCTCTGAGAGGACACTGAAGGAATTGATTCGTCTCGCTACTCAGCACTATGCGCCCAAAGTTTCAGTGGTGGTGGAAGGTTCAAATTCAACTCTGGAAATCAAAGGGAAACCCTGACAATCAGCGGTTACGTGGCAGAACTGAAGGCTTCCAACTGCAGCTTTGGGGCAAACTTAACAGAGCAGCTTCGAGAAAGATTCGTCGGTGGAGTGTCGAGCGAACGGATCCGGCGAAGGCTGTTACGAGGAGGCGACGACTTAACTTGGGACAAAGCGTGCAAACTGGCATTATCGATGGAGGCAGCAACCACGGGCAGAAGGTACTGGGAGGAGCACAAAAGCCCAGGTGAACAGGTGGAGCCGCCGGAACGAAACCGGGGACCAGAAAGAACCAACGAGCAGGTGGGACAAGGCCAGGCTGCAAAACAAGTACTTGCCTCGTGAGGGGCACGTAGTAGTGTAACTTGTAATCGGTGTGGCAGTAGTTACCACAAGGCAACAGGTGCCATTTAAGGATAAGGAATGCTTCAGGTGCAGTCGTAAAGGCCTCACCAGGCAGATGTAATGTGTCGACGGCGAGGCAGAGTAAATAGCGTGGAGGATGAGGAGCAAGAGATTAGTGATGAGGAAGAGAGGGTGGAGGTGTTTGGTATTTTACAGCTGCCTGGACAGCAGCAGAGAACCAGGAAAACCCCACCACTGACTGTGGGCGTGAGCGTGCAGGGCACAGAGATACGCATGGAGGTGGACACAGGAGCGAGCAGCACGGTCATCAGCGAGGAGGAGTGGAACAGGCTACGCAGCAAACCAAGACTTGAAGCCTCCAACAGGCGGTTAGTCACATACACAGGTGAGGCACTTCAGGTACGAGGGTAGCCATGGTGGGGTCAAGTTTAAAAATCAAGTAGAAACTCTGCCGTTAAAGGTAGTGAAAGGAACAGGGCCCTCGCTCCAGGGTCGTGACTGGCTACTGGTGATTCAGCTGGACTGGAAGGAGATGGTAGGCGAACTTGGAGTTGCGGAAAGAATGGGGACAAACACCACAATCCTACACAAGCACAGTGAGGTCTTTCACAGTCTTTGGGGCACATGCCGATCAAAGCACACCTGCGTCTCAAGGAAGGGCACGACCGGTGCGGAAGAAAGCGCGACCAGGGCCACACGCCCTACCCACTCGTGGACCAGGAGCTGGAGAGGTGGACTAAGGAAGGTGTTGCCGAGCCCGTGGAGACTGACAACAGCAGTGGCTAAACGACACCGTTGGTGGTAGTGCCCAAAGCAGATGGCAAAGTAAGGCTGGCGGCTGACTACAGAGTGACAGGAAATCCCCAGTTGGATATAGTTAAGCACCCTTACCCTCCCCGGAAGAGTTGTTTACAGGATAAAGGGAAGAGGTTTGCAAAGCTAGATTTGAGAGATGCTTATCTACAGATGGAGTTAAGTGAGAAATCAAAGACCTAACAACTGTAGCTACGCATAGAGGATTATTGAGGATGAACAGATTGCCCTTTGGTTTAGCTTGCTGTGGGGACATTTTCAGGCGGCGATGGACAGAATATTAGAAGGAATCCTCCTGTGTAGCATACTTAGACGACTTGCTGGTGATGGGCACGAACACAGAAGACCTGATTGAAAATTTGGACAAAGTGCTGGGCAGACTGAAGAGAATGAGATTAGGCTCAAAAGGTCAAAGTGTGAATTCAATTTGCAGGAGGTGCACGGAGCTGAAACCCATACCCGAGAAGACCGAAGCAATAAGGAGGATGCCGAACCCGGTGCTGTACCGACACTCCGGAGCGTATTGGGAGCGGTGGGTACTAGTCGGCTGTTGCCACCTCGCCACTACGTTGTCGCCATTGTATGAGCTACTCAGAAGGGAGTTAAGTGGTGATGGACCAAGGAATGTGAAGAGAGGCGATGGCAAGATTAAAACAGACGTTGGCCAGCAACCCACTATTGGTGATATACGGTCCTGGCTACCGGTCAAACTGGTAACAGACGCGAGCAGAAGTAGGAGTCGGGCGGCGCTAATGCAAATCTTTTCAGGAGACATAGAAGGCCGGAGGCGTATGCGTCAGAATACTGGCACAAACAGAGCAGAAATATCCATCGTTGAAAAGGAAGCGGTGGCAGTTTCTTATGGTATTAGGAAATTTCATCGAGTATTGCTATGGGAGAAGTTTACCGCTTGTCAGTGATAACAAAGCACTTTCAGAATATTGAACCCCAACAGAAATGCCGCCGCTGGGGGCAGCGATCGTCGATGCAGCGATACGCCTTCAACTGTGAGCCTCACAGCTACGATGTGGGGTAAGACCCTCTGCAGACATGGTCGCCGACACCTTGTCGGAACTACCGCTCCCGGGCATCGTCGACAAAGGACCAGAAAGAATAGAGAGGAAGCCAAGACAAGTAACGTGTTATATATGGACGAGGGGCCCTCCAGTGACAGCAGAGAGAAGTGTCAGCAGCAGCAACGCGGCGTGACAAAGTCCTGGGAAAGGTGCTGGCGGCAGTAAGGTCAGGCGGATTGCCGGAGGAGGCAACAGCAGAGGTAAGCAGTTACAGAGTCTCCGGATGGAGGAACTCGACAGAAGAGAAGGATTGCTTAATGTGGGGAGGCAGGTGGTGATACCGGCGTCCCTGCCAAGACCAAGGAGTGAAAGAGGAACTGCATGTGGAGCACTCAGGATGCGTGAGGATGAAGCAGCTGAAATGGGCTCGACGATGTGTGTGGCAGCCGGGTCTCGACAAGGAGCTGGAAGGTGCGAAAAGCGTGTCAAGATGTGCGGAGAAGCGGGCAGCACCACCACAGTCAGCAGAATCCACCATAGGAGAGAACACGAGGGCAGAGGCTCCATGCAGATTTTGCAGGGGGCCAATTATACAGGAACCGTTAACGCTTCTCCATAGTAGTGGATTAGCTACTCAAAGTGGATAGAGAGCAGTAATAATGAAATCCCACGACGACGGCTCCGAAAGTCTTCATGAACTGAGTGTACTGTTTAGCTTGGGTTTTGGTCTACCCTACAGCTATGCACAGGCAATGGCCCGCAGTTTACGTCGGAAGAGATGGCATCTTTCGTCAAGCAGAATGGAATCCGGCACATCAGTGGCGCCATACCACCCGGCTTGAGTAACGGACTGGCGGAAGAGCGGTGAGCACTTCTGAAGGAAGAATAAAAGAAAGGCAATGATGGGGGCTGCAAGTCGGGAGAGAAAGAGCCTGTTTAAATTTCTGTTAAACTATCGTTCTGCTCCACACAGCACAACAGGAAAACACCGGCGGAAATGCTGATGGGCGGGAATATGCAACTCAAAACTAGACCTACTACTGCCCGACGAAGAGACCGCGATGGAAGCAGGCAAGACCAACAGATGATGACAGGGGAAAAGGGTAAGAACATTCCGAAAAAATGACGCATTAGTTTGGGCAAGAAGCTATGTGGGACCGAAATGGAGGAGAGGAGAATAATAGCCAAGGAACGGACCACTGTCCTACGAAGCAGCGAATGTTGGAGGAAATACCTTGTGGTTATTCCGCCATGCGATCAAATAATTTTGGTAGCAGTGGCAGGCCAGCCTGCCCAGGACAAAATTAACGGAGAATCCCCCATTGTCAGCGGCATGGTGACGACCAAGTGTCCCAAAAGAGGTAACAAGCAGGCCACGGACGTAGACACCCCAGCTGCCCAGGGGAGACAGCTGAGCGGCGAGGGGACGATAGGGACACGGAGGCACGCAGCGGGGCAGCGGCGAATATACACCATCCCCAGCAGAAGTAAACAGAAGACAAGTCAGATAACCACGACCGGGAACAGGGGAGGGCGTCAACTAAACTTGCCGGGAGGCGGCAGCAGAGGGCCGCCGACAGGGGCAGGACAAACGCGCCAGCCGGAAGAGGATCAACAGGAGGAGACACCCGGGAAAAAAAGGTAACTTATGCCGAGACGAGGCGACGATCAGCACGACAAAACCGCCCTATGGCAGATATCAAGCAACTATGTAAAATGGTGACGGCAGTAAAGGGGAAAGCTTTGGTGACGGGAAGACAGTGAGTGGATATTTGGGGATGAAGATAAAACTTTAGTAGGAGGTGAGGAGTGTTGTAGAGCCATTACCCTTCCAGCAGCCCCGAGCACTGAGCAGCGCTTCGGAGACCAGCAATCCGAGACCATGTACAGCCAAGGCTCGAGGATCGAGACATTCCTGTCTGGCCTCTTTATAGAATGCATCGCAACCCAGCTCCCTCGTGTGTGTCATTCACTCCTCAACACCAGCATCTCACTAACATAGTTATAACACCTCAAGCCTCTCATCAGCACATGGCACCTTCTGATTCACTAGCACTTAGCCAGAGGTGCCACGCTCCTACAGGTCAGATTAGTGCAATCCAGCATTTTCATTATCATTTTATTACACCTCCAAGCCTCTCTGCGCATGACACCTTCTGATTCCCCAGCACTGAGCTTGAGGTACCACCTTCCTACATTCATTTTCCTAGAGGGGCCAGATTGGTGAAGTCCAGCCTCTCACTAGTATAGTTATAACTTCCAAGTCTCATCTGCAGCACATGACACCTTCTGATTCCCTAGAACTGAGACAGAGTGTTGCACCCTCCTACAGAGGGTCAAATTAGGTGCAGTCAAGCCGTTCTTTGGCACTTTCAGTTATAACACCTCAAGCCTCTCTGCAGCACATGACACCTTCTGATTCCCTAGGACTGAGGCAGAGGTGCCACCCTCCTACCTTCACCTTCCTACATAGTCAGATTAGTGGAGCCCAGCATTTTCTGAGCTGCACATGTTACTTAACATCCCAAGCCGCTCTGCTGTAGCACATGGCTTTTCTGATTCCCAAACACAGAGCCAGAAGTGCCACCTTCCTGTCCTTCACCTTTCTACAGGGTCAGATTAGTGCAGTCAGCCTTTCACTATCATAGTTATAACACCTCTAAGGCTCTCTGCAGCACATGACACCTTATGATTCCCTAACACAGAGCCTAGAAAGTGCCACCTTCCTAAACCTTCACCTTCCTACAGGGTCAGACTAGTGCAGTCCAGCCTCTCCACTGGCATAGTTATAAAAGCTCAAGCCTTTCTGCAGCACCATGACACCTTCTGATTCCCCTAGCACTGAGCTTGAGAGTGCCATCTTCTTACACCTTTTCCTTCTAAAGTATCAGATTATTGCAATTCAGCCTTTCACTAGCAAAGTTACCCAACACCTCCAAAAGACTCTCATTGCAGCACAGATACCTTCACCTTCCCTACAGGTCCAGATTAGTGCAGTCCAGCCTTTTCACTATCATGTTACTATCTGTACCTCTAAGCCTCTCTGCAGCACCGACACATTTTGATTCCCTAACGCACTGAGCCAAGGGGAGTGCCACCTTCTACTACCTCCGTTTTTCCTACAGGGTCAGATTGAGTGCAGTCCAACCTTTCACTGTGCATTGTTATAACGCAACTCCAGCACTCTGCACACACTTTGCAGCTCCTTGAGTTCCCTTGCACTCAGCCAGAGAGGTGCCACCTTCATCATCACCTTCCTACATGGTCCAGATTAGTGCAGTCCATCCTTTCACTAGCATTTTATATAATACTTCAATCTCTCTGCTGCATATGACACCTCATTCTCTAATACTGGAAGCTTGAGGTGCCACCCTCCCTGCAGGTCAAGATTAGTGCAGTCCAGCCTTTGCCATTTAGCATAGATTATACCTCCAAGCCTCTCTTTAGCACATGGCCTTTTCTTGTTCCTGCTTTACACTGCCTACAATAGTGCCCACATTCTCCCTACAAGGGTCAGACTAGTGCAATCCAGCATTTCACTATCATTGTTATAACACCTCTCAAGGGTCTCTGCTTCACTGAGACACAGTCTCTAGCTTGCACTGAGCCAGTGGAGATTGCCACCTTCATTCAATGTCAAATTAGTTGCTTTGTTCGTTTCTTTCACTTTAGCATAGTTACCAACAACTCGGAAAACCTCTGCACGGCACATGGCACCTTATGATTCCCTAGCACTGGAGCTTGAGTTTGCAGCTACCTTCCTGCAAACCTTCACCTTCCTACAGGGTCAGCAGATCTGTAGTGGAGTCCACCGCTTTTCACTATCACGGTTATAACAACATTCCCGACCTCTCTGCAGCTCGACACCTTTTGACTCCCTAGCACAGACCCATGAGTGCCACATTCTACACCTTCATCTTCCCTACCATTTGCCAGATCAATGCAGTCCAGCATTTCACCTAGCACTTTGAGGCAGTAGCTGAAAGGATATTGCCTTACGGCTTCAGCGTTCAAGAGCTCCAGGATGGACGTGGGCTGAATCCCCTAAACCGCCGCACAGGCTGAGGATTTCAGTCACCGCCGAGGTGGCAAGACTACACACAGACTGGCCTGACGACCACCTGTATCAACCAGGAGCTCTGAATAACTTCACTCTCCAAGGGAGGGATCAGGTGGAGTTCCGTTGGACAGCATCCAGTCAACACAAGATAGTGCAACTATAAACACTCGCCTGCGCCAGAATGACCTGGAGCCGACCATCAGGCCCCACCAGGTATAATACCTACCGGAGCAATGAGGCCGCGACGTAAACAAAAAAAATAATTATAAGCACCTCCAACCTCTCTGCAGCACATGACACCTTACCAGATTCCCTAGCACTAAGCCAGAGGTACCACCTTCTACACCTTCTTTTTTTCCCTACAGCAGATTCTTGAATAAGTGAAGTGCAGCCATTCATTAACATAGTTATGACACCTCCAAGCCTCTATGCCAGCACGAAGCACCTTCTACTGATTTCTGCCTAGCACAGAGCTTCAGGTGCCACCTTCCTGACACTTCCAGCATGACCTTCCTTTAGGGATCAGATTGGTGGAGTCCAGCCTTCACCAACGCAAAGGTATAACACCTCCAGACCTTACTAACATTTCCCGAGGTGGGGTAAAAAGGAACCTTGTGCACTTTTTTTTTTTTTTGCGTCTCGCGGCCTATTGTGCCCGGTATGGCTTCTCCACTTTCTGGGATCCTGATGGTCCGTCCAAAGCTTCTTCCCAGTGGGTCCTGATGGTCGGCCCAGCCCGTTCTGGCACAAAGCGAGTCATTTGCATGATATCGCCATGCCGCATTGGCTCATGCTTGCCCTCCCGGAAGCTCATCTTTTAATCCTAGAATCTGGAGTCAGGTTGATGATTGGTCTTCTGGACAGCATGGCGTTGGGTAGTTTAAACCACTCGGCGGCGGCTGAAAAATCGGCAGGTGGCTTGATTGGCATCAGTCAGGGATTGAACTCGTGTCTTCAAAACGCGGGGCCGTCTCGCCTATCCGTTTCAGCCATCGCTTCTCTATAATGCATCAAAAACACAATTTATCCACCCTATCAACTCGAGGCCAATCTTTAAAACACCCTTACCCCGATTATTCTGACAACACTCAGCTGTCACAAATCTTCAACACTAAACATCCTCGGTCTATCCTTAACTCAAAATCTTAACTTGAAGAAAACTTCACATCTCGTCTCTCACTAAATCCGAAAGCCACTCAAAAGGAGTGTGGCGTTGAATTGTATCGTCTCCGTCAGTTATTCTCCCCCCACGCACACTTGCTATCCATATACAGTGACATTGTCACCTTCGTATGGATAGGTAGGCACCTCATAATGATGGGGGCTCTACTCACACAGCTCTCATGGATGGGGAAGTGGAGTCTAAGGCTCTTCGTCTCATCAGCTCTCCTCCCTCATACTGATAGTCTTCTACCTCTTAATTTCACGCCGCAATGTTGCCTCTCTCTTTTTTTTTTTTTTTTTACAGCAAAGGAGACAGTTCAAGGGCACACAAAAGCAAACATTAATGAAAAAAAGCCCGCTACTCACCTCCTAAAAGAATCCAAAGAGGTGGCCGAAAGATAGGTCAGTTTCGGGAGGAGGTGTCCTGATACCCTCCTCTTGAAAGAGTTTAAGTCGTAGGCAGGAGGAAATACAGATGAAGGAAGAGTGTTCCAGAGTTTACCAGCGTGAGGGATGAAAGAGTGAAGATGCTGGTTAACTCTTGCATAAGGGGTTTGGACAGTATAGGGATGAGCATGATGAGAAAGTCGAGTGCAGCGGGGCCGCGGAGGGGAGGCATGCAGTTACCAAGTTCAGAAGAGCAGTCAGCGTGGAAATATCGATAGAAGATAGAAAGAGGCAACATTGCGGCGGAATTTAAGAGGTAGAAGACTATCAGTATGAGGAGGAGAGTTGATGAGACGAGCCTTAGCCTCCAATCTGTCCAGAAGAACTGTGAGTGGAGCCCCCCCACATGAGATGCATACTCCATACGAGGGCGGACAAGGCCCCTGTATATGGACAGCAACTGTGCAGGGGAGAAGAACTGGCGGAGACGGTACAGAACGCCCAGCCTCGAGGAAGCTGATTTAGTAAGAGATGAGATATGAAGTTTCCAGTTGAGATTTTGAGTTAAGGATAGACCGAGAATGTTTAGTGTTGAGGAAGGTGATAGCTGGGTGTTGTCAAAGAATAGTGGATAGTTGTTTGGAAGATTGTGTCGAGTGGATAGGTGGAGAAACTGTGTTTTGAAGCGTTGAAGGACACCAGGTTCTTCTTGCCCCAATCGGAAATAATAGTAAGTACTGAGGCTAAGCGTTCTGCAGTCTCCAGCCTTGAGTCGTTAAGTTCTGAAGGGTGGCTTCTATTAAAAGAAGTTGAATAATGCAGAGTGGAATCATCGGCGTAGGAATGGATAGGACAGTTCGTTTTGGAAAGAAGATCATCAATGAACAACAGAAAAAGAGTGGGAGATAGGACAGAACCCTGTGGGACACCACTGTTAATAGATTTAGGGGAAGAACAGTGACCGTCTACCACGGCAGAAATAGAACGGTCAGAGAGGAAACTGGAGATAAAGGTACAGAGAGAAGGATAGAAACCGTAGGAGGGTAGTTTAGAAAGCAAAGATTTGTGCCAGACCCTATCAAAAGCTTTTGATATGTCCAGCGCAATAGCAAAAGTTTCACCGAAACGGCTAAGAGAGGATGACCAAGAGTCAGTTAAGAAGGTTAGGAGATCACCAGTAGAACGCCCCTTGCGGAACCCATACTGGCGATCAGATAGAAGGTCAGAAGTGGAAAGGTGCTTTTGAATCTTCCGGTTAAGGATTGATTCAAAAGCTTTAAATAGACAAGAAAGTAAAGCAATAGGACGGTAGTTTGAGGGATTGGAGCGGTCACCCTTCTTAGGTACAGGCTGTATGAAGGCATACTTCCAGCAAGAAGGAAAGGTAGATGTTGACAGGCAGAGGCGAAAGAGTTTGACCAGGCAGGTGACAGCACGGAGGCACAGTTTTAAGGACAATAGGAAGCACTCCATCAGGTCCATAAGCCTTCTGAGGATTGAGGCCAGAGAGGGCATAGAAAACATCATTTTGAAGAATCTTTATAACAGGCATAAAGGAGTCAGAGGGAGGATGAGTAGGACGAATATGCCCAGAATCGTCCAGAGTGGAGTTTTTAGAAAAAGTTTGAGAGAAGAGTTCAGCCTTAGAGATAGATGAGACGGCAGTGTTGCCGTCAGGACTGAGGAGTGGAGGAAAAGATGAAGAAGTGAAGTTGGAGGAGATGTTTTTGGCTAGATGCCAGAAGTCACGGGAAGAGTTAGAGAAAGCAAGGTTTTGACATTTTCTATTAATGAAAGAATTTTTGGTTAGTCGGAGAATAGATTTGGCACGATTTCGGGCAGAAATGTAAAGTTCATAATTAGCATTAGTTTGAAGGCTCTGGTACCTTTTGTGAGCTACCTCTCTATCATTGACAGCACGAGAACAAGCGTGGTTAAACCTAGGCATTTTTGCATGAGGAGTAGAGAAAGAACGAGGAATGTATGCCTCCATTCCAGAGACAATCACCTCTGTGATGCGCTGAGCACACACAGAGGGGTCTCTATCCTGGAAGCAATAATCATTCCACGGGAAATCGGAAAAGTACATCCTCAGGTCGTCCCACCGAGCTGAAGGAAAATGCCAGAAGCATCGCCTCTTCGGTGGGTCCAGAGGGTGTACAGGAGCGATAGGACAGGATGCAGAAATAAGATTGTGATCGGAGGAGCCCAACGGAGAGAACAGTTTGACAGAATAAGCAGAAGGGTTTGAGGTAATGAAGAGGTCTAGAATGTTGGGCCGGTCTCCAAGACGGTCGGGAATACGTGTAGGGTGCTGGACCAACTGCTCTAGGTCGTTGAGGATAGCAAAGTTGTAGGCTTGTTCACCAGGATGGTCAGTGAAAGAGGATGAAAGCCAAAGCTGGTGGTGAACATTGAAATCTCCTAAGATGGAGATTTCAGCGAACGCAGAGTGGGTCAAGATGTGCTCCACTTTAGAATTCAAATAGTCAAAGAATTTTACATAGCTGGTAGAGTTAGGTGGGAGATAAACAGCACAGATGTATTTAGTAATAGAATGACAGTGAAGTCTTAACCAGATGGTGGAAAATTCAGAAGAGTCAAGGTCGTGGGCACGAGAGCAAGTGATGTCGTTGCGCACGTAGGCGCAACATCCAGCTTTGGATTGAAATTTAGGAGAGAGATAGTAGGAGGGAACAGAGTAGAGATTGCTGTCAGTAGCCTCAGAAACCTGTGTTTCGGTAAGGAAGAGAAGGTGAGGTTTAGAGGAGGAGAGCTGATGTTCCACAGAATGAAAATTAGAGCGAAGACCGCGAATGTTGCAGAAATTGAGAAGAAAGAGGTTCGAGGAGTTATCAAGACACCTCTCGGGTCGGCAGCCAGAAGGGGAGTCCTCCCTGGGGGAATTTGTGGTCCCCCCCCCAGTCGGGGACTCCGAGGCTTGATGAATGTGCGCCATTTTGAAATTTTAATTTTGGGAAAAGGTGTATATGTTGTGTGAATGTAGTGTGGTGTGGATAAAGAGAGGATCTGTCTTTAGAGAGCATGCTGAACTACTCTCCGGTGTTGGTGAGACAATAGGGAAACGGTTAGTGAGGACATGGGAAGGGTCTTTGGAGGGCTTCAGCTCCCTTCTCACCTCCCATATATACCTCACCGGGAGTGGCTTGCGCCCGTTCGGTAGGTGTCTTCCTACCTACTCCAGCCTACTCCTACCTACTCCCTGCAGCACATGACATATGATTCCCTAGCACAGAGCCAGAGAATGCCACTTTCCTACACCTTCACACTCCTACAGGGTCAGATTAGTGTAGTCCAATATTTCACTAGCATAGTTATAATACACCAAAGCCTCTCTGCAGTACATGACACCTGATTCCCTAGCACAGAGCCAGAGAGTGCCACCTTCCTAAGCCTTCACCTTCCTACAGGGTCAGATTAGTGCGGTCCAGCTTTTACCTAGCATAGTTATAACACCTCCAAGCCTCTCTGCAGCACATGACACATTCTGACTCCTTAGCACTGAGCCAGAGAGTGCCACCTTCCTATAGGGTCAGATTAGTGCAGTCCAATATTTACCTATCATAGTTATAACACCTCCAAGCCTATCTGCAGCACATGACACCTTATGATTCCTTAGCACTGAGCCAGAGCGTGCCACCTCCTTACACCTTCACCTCCCTACAGGGTAAGATTAGTGCAGTCAAGTCTGTCAGTAGCATAGTTATAAAAACTCCAAGCCTCTCTGCAGCACATGACACCTTCTGATTCCCTAGCACTGAACCAGAGAGTGCAACTTCCATACAGGGTCAAAGTAGAGCAGTCCAGCCTTTCACTAGCATAGTTATAACACCTTCACACCTCTCTGCAGCACTTGACACATTCTAATTCCTTGGCACTGAATCAGGGAATGCCATCTTCTTAAAGGGTCAGATTAGTGCAGACCAGTATTCATGAGCATAGGTAAAGCACCTTCAAGCCACTCTGCAGCACATGTCACCTTCCGATTCCCGAGCATTGAGCTTGAGAGTGCCTTCTTCCTCCACCTTCACCTTCCTACATGGTCAGATTTGTGCAGTCCAGCTTATCACTAGCACAGTTATAACACCTCCAAGACTCTCCGCAGCACATGACACCTTCTGATTCCCTAGAACTAACCTTGAGAGTGCAACCTTCCTACAGGGTCAGATTAGTGCAGTCCAGCTTTTTACTGCCATAGTTATAACACCTCCAAGCCTTTCTGCAGCAGATGACACCTTCTGATTCCCAAGCACTGCGCCAGAGTGCCACCTTTCTATAGGGTCAGATTAGTGCAGTCCAATATTTACCTATCATAGTTATAACACCTCCAAGCCTCTCTGCAGCACATGACACCTTATGATTCCTTAGCACTGAGCCAGAGAGTCCCACCTTCCTACACCTTCACCTTCCTAGAGGCCCAGATTAGTGCAGATATTAGATTTATTATAGTTATTATAGCACACAAACAACGACAGACACCACCGCCGGGCACACACACACAACAACAAACACCACAGCCGAGCACACACAGCAACAAACACCACCGCCGGGCACACACACACAACAAAAAACAACACCGCCGGGCACACACACGCACAACAACAAACACCGCCGGAGAACACACACAACAACAAACACCACCGCCAAGCACACACACCCAACAACAGACACCACCGCCGGGCACACGCACACACAACAACAGACACCACCGCCGGGCACACACACACAACAAACACCACCGCCGGGCACACGCACACAACAACAAACACCACCGCCGGGCACACACACACAACAACAAACACCACCGCCGGGCACACACACAACAACAAACACCACCGCCGGGCACACACACAACAACAAACACCACCGCCAAGCACACACACACAACAACAAACACCACCGCCGGGCACACACACACAACAACAAACACCACCGCCGGGCACACACACACAACAATAGACATCACCAAAAGGCACACACACACAACAACAGACACCACCGCAGGGAACACACACAACAACAAACACCACCGACGGGCACACACACACACACAACAACAAACACCACCGCCGGGCACACACACACAACAACAGACACCACCGCCGGGCACAAACACACAACAACAGACACCACCGCCGGGCTCAAACACACAACAACAAACACCACCGCGGGGCACAAACACACAACAACAGACACCACCGCCGGGCACAAACACACAACAACAAACACCACCGCCGGGCACACAAACAGAACAACAAACACCACCGCCAAGCACACACACAACAACAGACACCACCGCCGGGCACACGCACACAACAACAGACACCACCGCCGGGCACACACACACAACAACAAACACCACCGCGGGCACACCCCAACACAAACACCACCGCCGGGCCCACACACAACAAAAGACACCACCGCTGGGCACACACACACAACAACAGACACCATCACCGGGCACACACACACAACAGACACCACCGCCAGGCAAACACACAACAACAGACACCACCGCCGGGCACACACACACAACAACAAACACCACCGCCGGGCACACACACACAACAACAGACACCACCGCCGGGCACACACACACAACAACAGACACCACCGCCGGGCACACACACACAACAGACACCACCGCTGGGCACACACACAACAAAAGACACTACCGCCGTGCACTCAAACACAACAACAGACACCACCGCTGGGCACACACACACAACAGACACCACCGCCGGGCACACACACACAACAACAGACACCACCGCCGGGCACACACACACAACAACAAACACCACCGCCTGGCACACACACACAACAACAAACACCACCGCCGGGCACACACACACAACAACAAACACCACCGCCGGGTACACACACACAACAACAGACACCACCGCCGGGCACACACACAACAACAAACACCACCCCAGGGCACACACACAACAACAACAGACACCATCACGGGGCACACACACAACAACAACAGACAACACCGCCGGGCACACACACACAACAACAAACACCACCGCTGGGCACACACACAACAACAACAAACACCACCGCTGGGCACGCCCACAAAATGACAGACACCACTAACGGGCACACAAACACAACAACAGACACAACCGCTAAGCACAGACACACAACAACAGACACCAACGCCGAGCACACACACACACAACAAACACCACCGCCGGGCACACGCACACAACAACAAACACCACCGCCGGGCACACACACACAACAGACACCACCGGGCACACACACACAACGACAGAGACCACCGCCGGCACACACACAACAACAGACACCTACGCCGGCCTCACACACACAACAACAGACACCCCCGCCTGGCACACACACACACAACAGACAACACCGCTGGGCACAGACACACAGCAACATACACCACCGCCGAACACACACAAAAAAAAAACAGACACCACCGCTAAGCACAGACACACAAGAACAGACACCAACGCCGAGCAAACACACACACAACGACAGACACCACCGCCGGGCACAAACGCACAACAACAAACACCACCGAAGGGCACACACACACAACAACAGACACCTCAGCCGGGCACACACTCACAACGACGGACACCTCAGCCGGGCAAACACCCACAACGACAGACACCACCGCCGGGAACACAAACAGAACAACAGACACCACCGCCGGGAACACACACAGAACAACAGACACCACCGCCGGGCACACACACAGAACAACAGACACCACCGCCGGGTACACACACAGAACAACAGACACCACCGCCGGGAGCACACACAGAACAACAGACACCACCGCCGGGTACACACACAGAACAACAGACACAACCGCCGGGCACACACACAACAACAGACACCACCGCCGAGGACACACACAGAACAACAGACACCACCGCCGAGCACACATACAGAACAACAGACACCACCGCCGGGTACACACACAACAGACACCACTGCCGGGTTCACACACAGAACAACAGACAATACCGCCGGGTACACACACACAACAACAAACACCACCGCCAAGCACACACACACAACCACAGACACCACCGCCGGGCACACACACAGAACAACAGACACCACCGCCGAACACACACACAACAACAAACACCACCGCCGGGCACACTTACACAACAACAAACACCACCGCGGGGCACACACACACAACAACAAACACCACTGCCGGGCACACGCACACAAAAACAAACACCAACGCCGGGCACACACACAACAACAAACACCACCGCCTGGCACACACACACAACAACAGACACCACCGCCGGGCACACACACACATGACAGACACCACCGCCGGGAAAACACACAGAACAACAGACACCACCGCCGAACACACACAGAACAACAGACACCACCGCCGGGAACACACACAGAAAAAGACACTACCGCCGGGTACACACAGAACAACAGACATTACCGCCGGGCACACACACAACAACAAACACCACCGCCAGGCACACACACACAACAACAAACACCACCGCCGGGCACACACACAACAACACACACCACCGCCGGGCACACACACACAACAACACACACCACCGCCGGGCCCACACACAACAACAACACCGCCGGGCACACACAACAACAGACACCATCGAAGGCACACACACACAACAACAGACACCACCGCCGGGCACACACACACAACAACAGACACCACCAACGGGCACACACACACAACAACAGACACCACCGCCTGGCACACACACACAACAACAGACACCACCGCCGGGCACACACACAACAACAGACACCACCGCCGAGCACACATACAGAACAACAGACACCACCGCCGGGTACACACATGACAGACACCACCGCCGGGAACACACACAGAACAACAGACACCACCGCCGGGTACACACACACACAACAACAAACACCACCGCCAAGCACACACACACAAGAACAGACACCACCGCCGGGCACACACACACAACAACAGACACCACCGCTGGGCACACACACAACAACAAACACCACCGCCGGGCACACGTACACAACAACAAACACCACCGCGGGGCGCACACACACAACAACAATCACCACCGCCGGGCACACGCAAGCAAAAATAAACACCACCGCCGGGCACATGCACACAACAACAGACACCACCGCCTGGCACACACACAACAACAAACACTACCGCCGGGCACACACACACAACACCAGACACCACCGCCGGGAACACACAGAACAACAGACACCACCGCCGAAAACACACAGAACAAAGGACACCACCGCCGGGAACACACACAGAACAACAGACACCACCGCCGGGTACACACACAGAACAACAGACACCACCGCCGGGCACACACACACAACAACAAACACCACCGCCAGGCATACACACACAACAAACACCACCGCCGGGGACACGCACACAACAGACACCACCGCCGGGCACACACACACAACAACAGACACCACAGCCGGGCACACACACAACAACAAACAACACCGCCGGGCACAGACACACAACAACAGACACCACCGCCGGGCACACACACACAACAACAGACACCACCGCCGGGCACACACACACAACAACAGACACCACCAACGGACACACACACACACAACAACAGACACCACGGCCTGGCACACACACACAACAACAGACACCACCGCCGGGCACACACACACAACAACAGACACCACCGCCGGGTACAAACACACAACAACAGACACCACCGCCGGGCACACACACACAACAACAAACAACACCGCCGGGCACACACACACAACAGACACCACCGCCGGGCACACACACACAACAAGACACCCCCGCCGGACACACACACACAACAACAGACACAACCAACGGGCACACACACACACAACAACAGACACCACGGCCTGGCACACACACAACAACAGACACCACGGCCTGGAACACACAACAACAGACACCACCGCCGGGCACACACACACAACAACAGACACCACCGCCGGGCACACACACACAACAACAGACACCACCGCCGGGCACACACACAACAACAGACACCACCGCCGGACACACACACACAAAAACAGACACTACCGCCGGGCACACGCACACACAACAACAGACACCACCAACGGGCACACACACAACAACAGACACCACCGCCGGGCACACACACACAACAACAGACACCACCGCCAGGCACATACACACAACAACAAACACCACAGCCGGGCACACACACAAAACAGACACCACCGCCGGGTACACACACACAACAACAGACACCACCGCCAGGCACACACAGAACAACAGACACCACCGCTGGGTACACACACAGAACAACAGACACCACCGCCGGGCACACACACAGAACAACAGACACCACCGCCGGGTACACACACACAACAGACACCACTGCCGAGTACACAGACAGAACAACAGACACCACCGCCGGGTACACACACACAACAGACACCACTGCCGAGTACACAGACAGAACAACAGACACCACCGCCGGGTACACACACACAACAACAGACACCACCGCCGAGGACACACACAGAACAACAAACACCACCGCCGGGAACTCACACACAGCAACAGACACCACCGCCGGGTACACACACAAAACAACAGACACCACCGCCGAGGACACACACAGAACAACAGACACACACACACGGCGCCATTGTTTACACAGACACTTAGTTGGAGCTCCTCGTATTTTGCAAGACTTCCAGAGACTCAGGGCTTCTACCGCACCAGGACTAGCACTGCAAGTTGCCTAAGGTTGCCGTTTACTAGCTAGGGCTACTTGGTAGCACAGTGCTTTTGGACTCTGTCGTTTTTTGCTATGCAAAATCAAGCTACTGAGTCCAAGGCCACCTCCTGGCCGGGATTCCCGCCATTGCGCATGCGCAATGGAGCTAGTGTGACGTCACTACCAGCGTCAGCACAACGTCACAGCGGCTAGTTTGCTCAAACATGGACTCGTCGACCTTCAAGCTGCTGTTGGAGGCCCAGGAGCGAGCGTACAAGTCTGCACTAGATGTGGTCGTCAGGCAGCTAAACGACCAAGTTACCAAGTTGGATAAGAAAGTGGCAGAACTAACAACTAGCCTGGAATTTACTCAGAGGGAAGTCGACGACCTTAAATCTAATGCCAAAGAACACGAAAAGGAGAAAAAGGAAGACAGAAGCAAAATAGACACACTTAACCAGCAACTTCAATCATCTCATCTTAAAATTAAAGAACTAGAAGAAAAGGTCACTTATCAAGAAGACTACAGCCGCAGGAAGAACTTGAGAATTAGTGGACTGGAGGAGAGAGGAGATGAAACCTGGGAGCAAACTGCAGCGGCTGTGACATCTCTCCTGGAATCAAAACTGCAGATACCAGGACTTATATTGGCGCGCGCGCACAGGGTTGGTCAACGCCGAGATGCCAGGCCCCGCCCAGTTGTAGCGCGCTTCGCTCGTTATGGGGATCGAGACGCAGCAATCAGACGAGGAAGACACCTGAAGGGTACTAACATATACCTGAATGAAGATTTGTCTGCAGCTTCTCTAGCAATCAAGAATGCTCAGATGCCCTTGCTCAAGCAGGCAAGGGCTGAAGGAAAAGTAGCTTTCTTCCGACACACCAAACTGATCATTCGGGACAAGACGATTTGAAGTGCTACTGGACTGGACGTGCGGGCCGGGCGCGCGGCTGAAGCTGGAGGCTGGGGCTTGCGTGGCGGCCAGGTGCCAGTGACTGCCGTTGCTGGTGCTGGTGATGCTGCTGATGGTGCTGACGCTGCTGCTGGTGCTGCTGGCGCTCCTGATGGTGCTGGTGATGCTGATGGTGATGGTGGTGTCGTCCGTGTCGAGGCGGCTGGGGCGTGGGGTGGTGTGGACAACACTCGCTCTCCCCTCCCCGTGCACCGACCTGGTGGCTCGCGGCTGTCCTCGGCCCCACCTGCTGCTTCGTCCCCCCAACGCAAGGAAATCAAGAAATTCCTGCGAAGCGGCACCAAGAAATAGATTCACAACGTTAAGTAATTTAGTACATAATAACTCACAATTCAAATTCCAATCAATGATTCTACTACTACTACTACTACATCTACTACTACTAATACTACTACTACTACTAATAATACTACTAATACTATTACTACCACTACTACTACTACTACTACTACTACTACTACTACTACTACTACTACTACTACTACTACTACTGCTATTACGTCTACCACCACCACCACTACTACTACTACTACTACTACTACTATTTTTATGGTTACAACAACAACAAATACTACTACTACTACTACTACTACTACTACTACTACTACTACTACTACTACTACTACTACTACTACTACTACTACTACTACTACTACTACTACTACTACTACTATCACTACTACTACTACTACTACTACTACTACTACTACTATTACTACTACTACTACTACTACTACTACTACTACTACTACTACTACTACTACTACTACTACTACTACTACTACTACTACTACTAACGATAATATGCCACCACCAATAGATTATATTTTCCTTTTGCCTCTATTAACAATGAAGATTTGTTGCATTGTTTTAATGTCAATAATACACAAAATCAAGACCTACATGCTTTTCATCCACTTAGTGTAGAAGATAGAAATTATAATAACGATCTTGATGTAACTCAGTTTTATTTAATAGCAAGAAATTAAATTTTCTAAATCTGAATATATTTATCTGGATAGCTTTCCTTTTTCTACTAATAGTGAATTATATTTATTAACACTGAATATTAGATCCATCTCATCGAATTTCCAATACTTTGTAGACACTGTCCTTTCGTGCCAAACTAAATTTGATGTCATAGGATTAACAGAAACCCGCTTAGATGTAGATATTTCTCCACTGTACAGACTACCGGAATATGAAATGTTCACTAATAACAGAAACAGGTTTGGTGGGGGAGTGGCCATTTATATCTCTAGTAAGTACAAATCTTCTGTGATCAATGAATTTTCTAAATTGGAACCTTTTATGGAATGTTTGGGAATCGAAGCAATATGTAATGCTAATACCTATTTATTTCTTTGTATTTACAGACCACCTCAAAGCAGTATAAATAATTTTCACAATTCACTTAATGAAATCTTATCCCTAATTAAAGATAAAAATTACAAGGAGGTTTTTGTGTTTGGAGACTTAAACATAGATTTGTTACAATGTAATAATGACAATGTGCAGGATTTAATTAATATAATGTACAGCTATTCTTTATTTCCTCTAACTACCTTGCCTACTGAGTAACTTCAACTTCATCCACGTTAATTGATCATGTTTGGTCATCTCAGATTGAAAGTAATACTGCCAATTATATATTAAAGACAGATATCAGTGACCACTACCCAGTAATCTCTGTATTTAAATGTGATAAATATCGTCATCCTTCTCCCACTTACGTAACTAAAAGAATATTTAATCAGGACTCCTTGAAAAATTTAGTAATAGTCTCTCACAAACTAATTGGAGTGACACATTAAATTGTATATGTGCTAATGAGGCCTACAACTTATTTTACAGTAAATTTAAAACATGTTTTGATAAGTGTTTTCCGGAAAGAAAATTAAATTTAGTTTTAAAAGGAACGTAGTCCACATTACTCTAGCTCTTAAGAATAGTATTAGAGAAAACATCGACTTGAAAAACTAGCTCATAAATGGCCTTTAACGTTTAAGGAGCCTTATAGAATATATAGAAATAAATTAACGTCACTTTTAAAATTAGCCAAGAAGAAGTATAACCAAGAGCAGTTACTTAATAGCCAAGGTAATCCAAAACAACACTGGAGATCCATTAATACTATTCTTGGTAGATGCACAGGTGCTAAACATACAATTATTGAATTAAAGCCACATTGTACTGACATTTCTGAAACATTTAATGACCATTTTTTGAAGGCTGGGGCTAGATCATGATATAGTAGGGATGAATATATGACATATTTACACAACTCACCTAATTACTCGGTATACTTATCACCAGCTACACAGATAGAAATTGAAAACTTTCTTAAGACATTAAAAGGTACATCATCTGGTTTTGATGAAATTTCTCCCTTGGTCGTAAGACAAACTGCCAGCATAATTTCCTTGCCATTAACACATAGTTAACCTCACATTAAAGAAAGGAGTTTTTCCGGACGAACTTAAGAAAGCTAAAATTATTCCATTGTTTAAGTCAGATAATAGAGATGATGTCAATAACTACAGACCTATATCAGTTCTTCCTGTGTTCAGTAAAGTCTTTGAAAAGTGATATGCACTCGTCTTGTAAATTTCATTGAGAAAATAATTTTTTTTCGAATTGTCATCATGGTTTTAGACCAGGGCGCTCTACTGAGTCAGCCATATTTCAGTTTACCAATAATGTGTATAAATATCTGGAAAAGAAACATTATTTAGTTGGAATTTTTTTAGATCTTTCTAAGGCTTTTGATTCGCTATGTCATAAAATTCTATTAAGTAAACTTAGTAATTTTGGGATTCGGGGAGTTCCTTTAGAATTATTCAAAATTATTTAACAAATCGATTTCAAGCTGTTTACTGTAATTCTAAATATTCTTCTTTCAAGCCTATCAAAATGGGTGTACCGCAAGGATCTATCCTAGGACCTATACTTTTCTCATCTATATTAATGATATTGTCAATGCTAGTAATAAATTTAAGTATACCATTTATGCTGACGACACTAATTTACTATTAGATGATAAAAATATAAATAGTTTGCATATAAACATTAATAATGAGCTCAATTCAATTAATATGTGGCTTAAACATAATAAGTTAAGGTTAAATATCACTAAAACAAAATACATTATCTTTCAAAACCGATCAGTCACTACTAACATGCCACCTATAACACTTGAAGGAAAAGTACTTGAACGAGTTTCTTATACTAAGTTTTGGGCGTTGTCATAGATCAAAATATCAATTGAAATACCAAATTAATTATGTTGCAAATAAACTATCTAGGATATGTGGCATACTGTATCGAATAAGAAATAGCCTTACACAAGCACTTATCAGTAATTATTATACACTTTGTTACCCGCATCTCATTTATTGTGTATCTGTGTGGGCGTGTACGTGGCCTTCCTTTCTTAAAAATCTTCAGGTTTCTCAAAATAAGATATTTAGGTGTATGTTTTACATGAACAAGTTTGATTCCACACATAACGTATTTTCCACACATAGATTTCTTAATTTTAAAACATTCATTGTTATTTTCTACTATTATTTATTTATAAAAACCTCGCACTGATGCATGGAACTCATCCTTTTCAAGTTATTAATACAGTGCATAATACGCGCAGGAACAATATAAATCTTATCTCTCCACAGTTCAGGACAGTTCTTTTCAGAAATAGTATTTTATGCTCAGGACCTCAAGTTTGGAATTCTTTGCCAGTAGAAATAAAATCTCCTTAATAGTAATAATTTCTCTCTATTTAAAAGTCAGTAAAACACTTATTTGCAATCCAAAACAATCACTGTTAAAATTATAATTTATTCCTGTAACATGAACACAAATTTACATTATTAAATCTAATCAGTGAATTGCATAGTACTATTGTCCATATTATTTTTATTATTGTTATTATTATTATTATTATTATTATTATTATTATTATTATTATTATTATTATTATTATTATTATTATTATTATTATTATTATTATTATTATTATTATTGTTGATGCTGTTGTAGTTGTTATTATAGTTAACATTTTAGATATAACTATTATAACTTCATCTGGTATTATAGTTAATGTTGTTATTTATTGTATATTTGTATTTAGCTTTATGGTTGGGAGCTATCTGCAACCTTTAGAAAGATAATAATAGTACAATGAAATAAATATACAGTCTGTCGGGAAGCTTCGGCTTGACAGGCTAGATTCGTTGCCAGAATTATAATTATATATATATATATATATATATATATATATATATATATATATATATATATATATATATATATATATATATATATATATATATATATATATATATATATATATATATATATATACTTACTACTTACTTACTTACTTACACCACCGCAGGGCACACACACAGCAACAGACACCACCGCCGGGTACACACACACAACAACAGACACCACCGCCGAGCACACACACAGAACAACAGACACCACCGCCAAGCACACACACAGAACAACAGACACCACCGCCGAGCACACACACACAACAACAGACACACCCGCGTGGTACTAACACAGAACAACAGACACCACCGCCGGGTACACACACACAACACACGCCACGGCCGTGCACACACACCACAACAGACACCACCGCCGAGCACACACACAACAACAGACACCATCACCGGGCACACACACACAACAACAGACACCACCGCCGGGCACACACACACAACAGCAGACACCATCGCTGGGCACACACACACACACAGCAACATACACCACCGCCGGGCACGCCCACAAGATGACAGACACCACTAACGGGCACACAAACACAACAACAGACACCACCGCTAAGCACAGACACACAACAACAGACACCAACGCCGAGCACACAAACACAACAACAGACACCACCGCTAAGCACAGACACACAACAACAGACACCAACGCCGAGCACACACACACAACGTCAGACACCACCGTCGGGCACAAACGCACAACAACAGACACCACCGCCGGGCACAAACGCACAACAACAAACACCACCGCCAAGAACACACACACAACAACAGACACCACCGCCGGGCACACACAAACAACAACAGACACCACCGCCGGGCACACACACACAACAACAGACACCACCGCCGGGCACACACACACAACAACAGACACCACCGCCGGGCACACACACACAACAACAGACACCACCGCCGGGCACACACACACAACAACAGACACCACCGCCGGGCACACACACACAACAACAGACACCACCGCCGGGCACACAAACAACAACAGACACCACCGCCGGGCACACACACACACAACAACAGACACCACCGCCGGGCTCACGCACACAACAACAGACACCACCGCCGGTCACACACAACAACAGACAACACCGCCGGGCACACACAGAACAACAGACACCACCGCCGGGCACACACACACAACAACAGACACCACCGCCGGGCACACACACAGAACAACAGACACCACCGCCAAGCACACACACAGAACAACAGACACCACCGCCGGGCACACACACACAACAACAAACACCACCGCCAAGCACACACACAGAACAACAGACACCACCGCCAGGCACACACACACAACAACAGACACCACCGCCGGGCACACACAACAACAGACACCACCGCCGGGTACACACACACAACAACAAACACCATCGCCAGGCACACACAGAACAAAAGACACCACCGCCGTGCACACACACAACAACAAACACCACAGCCGGGCACACACACACAACAACAAACACCACCGCCGGGCACACACACACAACAACAAACACCACCGCCGGGCACACACACACAACAACAAACACCACCACCGGGCACACGCACACAACAACAGACACCACCGCCGGGCACACACACAACAACAAACACCACCACCGGGCACACACACAACAACAAACACCACCGCCGGGCACACACAAACAACAACAAACACCACCGCCGGGCACACACACAGAACAAACACCACCACCGGGCACACACTACAACAGACACCACCGCCGGACACACACTAACAACAACTAACACCACCGCCGGGCACACACACAACAACAGACACCACCGCCGGGCACACACAACAAACACCACCGCCGGGCACACACACACACACCACCTCCGGGCACACACAAAAACACACACCACCGCGGGTTTGACGCACACACAACAACAAACACCACCGCCGGGCACACACACACACAAACACAAACACCACCGCCGGGCACACACACACACAACAACAGACACCACCGCCGGGCACACACAAACAACAACAAACACCACCGCCGGGCACACACAGAACAACAGACACCACCGCCGGGCACACACACACAACAACAAACACCACCGCCGGGCACACACAAACAACAACACACACCACCGCCGGGCACACACACACAACAACAACCCCCACCGCCGGGCAACCACACACAACAACAGACACCACCGCCGGGCACACAGATAAAAACAGACACAAGCACCGGGCACACACACACACAACAACAAACACCACCGCCGGGCACACACACACAACAACAGACACCACCGCCGGGCACACACACACAACAGACACCACCGCCGGGCACACACACACAACAACAGACACCACCGCCGGGCACACGCACACAACAAAAAACACCACCGCCGGCCACACACACAACAACACACCACCGCCGGGCACACACACAACAACAAACACCACCGCCGGGCACACACAACAACACACACCACCGCCTGGCACACACACACAACAACAAACACCACCGCCGGGCACACGCACACAACAACAAACACCACCACCGGGCACACACACAACAACAGACACCACCGCCGGGCACACACAAACAACAACAAACACCACCGCCGGGCACACACACACAACAACAAACACCACCGCCGGGCACACACATACAAAAACAGACACAACCACCGGGCACACACTCACAACGACAGACACCACTGCCGGGCACACACAACAACAACAAACACCACCGCCGGGCACACACACACAACAACAAACACCACCGCCGGGCACACACACACCAACAGACACCCCCTCCGGGCACACACACACAACAACAGACACCACCGCCTGGCACACACACACAACAACAGACACCACCGCCAGGCACACACACAACAACAGACACCACCGCCGGGCACACACACACACAACAACAAACAACAACGGCGGGCACAGACACACAACAGACACCACCGCCGGGCACACACACACACCGCCGGACACACGCACACACAACAACAGACACCACCTACGGACACACACACACAACAGACACCACGGCCTGGCACACACACAACAACAGACACCACCGCCAGGCACACACACACAACAGACACCAGTGCCGGGCACACACTCAACAACAGACACCACCGCCTGTCACAACCACACAACAACAAACAACACCGCCGGGCACACACACACAACAACAGACACCACCGCCGGGCACACACACAATAACAGACACTACCGCCGGTGTAACGCACACACAACAACAGACACCACCAACGGGCACACACACACACAACAACAGACACCACGGCCTGGCACACACACAACACCAGACACCACCGCCGGGCACACACACACCAACAGACACAACCGCCGGGGACACACACAACAACAGACACCACCGCCGGGCACACACACACAACAACAGACACCACCGCCGGACACACACACACAACAACAGACACCACCGACGGGCACACACACACAGCAATATACACCACCCACACACACACAACAACAGACACCACCGCCGGGCACACACACACAACAACAGACACCACCGCCAGGCACACACACACAACCACAAACACCACCGGTCACACACACACAACAGACACCACCGCCGTGGACACACACAACAACAGACACCACAGCAGGGTACACACACAACAACAGACACCACCGCTGGGTGCACATACAGAACAACAGACACCACCGCCGGGCACACACACAGAACAACAGACACCACCGCCGGGTACACACACACAACAACAGACACCACTGCCGAGTACACACAGAACAACAGACACCACCGCCGGGCACACACACAACAGACACCACCGCCGAGGACACACAGAACAACAAACACCACCGCCGGGAACACACACAGCAACAGACACCACCGCCGGTCACACACACAACAACAGACACCACCGCCGGGCACACACACAGAACAACAGACACCACCGCAGGGCACACACACACAACAACAGACACCACCGCCGGGCACACACAAACAACAACAGACACCACCGCCGGGCACACACACACAACAACAGACACCACCGCCGGGCACACACACAACAACAAACATAACCGCCGGGCAGACACACACAACAACAAACACCACCGCCAAGAACACACACAGAACAACAGACACCACCGCCGGGCACACACACACAACAACAAACACCACCGCCAAGAACACACACACAACAACAGACACCACCGCCTAGAACACACACAGAACAACAGACACCACCGCCGGGCACACACACACACAACAACAAACACCACCGCCAGGAACACACACAACAACAGACACCACCGCCGGGCACACACACACAACAACAGACACCACCGCCGGGCACACACACACAACAACAAACACCACCGCCGGGCACACACACAACAACAGACACCACCCCCGCGCACACACACAACAACAAACACCACCGCCGGGCACACACACAACAACAAACACCACAGCCGGGCACACACACACAACAACAAACACCACCGCCGGGCACACACACAACAACAAACACCACCGCCGGGCACACACACACACAACAACAAACACCACCACCGGGCACACACACAACAACAGACACCACCGCCGGGCACACACAAACAACAACAAACACCACCGCCGGGCACACACACACAACAACAAACACCACCGCCGGGCACACACACAACAACAAACACCACCGCCGGGCACACACACACAACAACAAACACCACCACCGGGCACACACACACAACAACAGACACCACCGCCAGGCACACACACACAACAACAAACACCACCGCCGGGCACACACACAACAACAGACACCACCGCCGGGCACACACACAACAACAAACACCACCGCCAGGCACACACACACAACAACAAACACCACCACCGGGCACACACACAACAACAGACACCACCGCCGGGCACACACACAACAACAAACACCACCGCCAGGCACACACACACACAACAAACACCACCGCCGGGCACACAACACACAACACACACCACCGCCGGGCACACACACAACAACAAACACCACCGCCGGGCACACACACAGAACAACAGACACCACCGCCGGGAACACACACAACAACAACACCACCGCCAGGCACACACACAACAACAGACACCACCGCCGGGCACACACACAACAGACACCACCGCCGGGCACACACACAACAACAGACACCACCGCCGGGCACACACACACAACAACAGACACCACCGCCGGGCACACACACACAACAACAAACACCACCGCCGGGCACACACACAACAACCGACACCCCCGCCGGGCCCACACAAACAACCAGACACCACCCCCGGGCCCACACACAACAACAGACACCACCGCCGGGCACACGCACACAACAACAAACACCACAGCCGGGCACACACACAACAACAAACACTACCGCCGGGCACACACACAACAACAAACACCACAGCCGGGCACACACACACAACAACAAACACCACCGCCGGGCACACACACACAACAACAAACACCACCGCCGGGCACACACACAACAACAACAAACACCACCACCGGGCACACACACACAGCAACAGACACCACCGCCGGGCACACACAACAACAAACACCACCGCCGGGTACACGCACACAACAAGAAACACCACCGCCGGGCACACACACAACAACACACACCACCGCCAGGCACACACACTCAACAACAGACACCACCGCCGGGCACACACTAACAACAACAAACACCACCGCCGGGCACACACACAACAACAAACACCACCGCCGGGCACACACACACAACAACAGACACCGCCGCCGGGCACACACACAACAGACACCACCGCCTGGCACACACACCACAACAGACACCACCGCCAGGCACACACACACAACAACAGACACCACCGCCGGGCACACACACACAACAACAAACAACACCGCCGGGCACACACACAACAAAAGACACCACCGCCGGCCACCCACACAACAACAGACACCACCGCAGGACACACGCACACAACAACAGACACCACCAACGGACACACACACACAACAAGAGACACCACGGCATGGCACACACACACAACAACAGACACCACCGCCAGGCACACACAACAACAGACACCACCGCCGGGTACACACACAACAGACACCACCGCCGGGCACACACACACAACAGACAACACCGCCGGGTACAAACACACAACAACAGATACCACCGCCGGACACACCCACACAACAACAAACACCACCACCGGACACACGCACACACAACAACAGACACCACCGCCAGGCACACACACACAACACCACAAACACCACGGTCTGCACACACACACAACAACAGACACCACCGCCGGGCACACACACAACAACAGACACCACCGCCGGGTACACACACACAACAACAGACACCACCGCCGGGCACACACACACAACAGACACCACCGCCGGACACACACACAACAACAGACACTACCGCCGGGCACACGCACACACAACAACAGACACCACAAACGGGCACACACACACAACAACAGACACCACCGCCGGGCACACACACACAACAACAGACACCACCGCCAGGCACACACACACAACAACAAACACCACAGCCGGGCACACACACAACAACAGACACCACCGCCGGGCACACACACACAACAACAGACACCACCGCCAGGCACACACACAGAACAACAGACACCACCGCTGGGTACACACACAGAACAACAGACACCACCGCCGGGCACACACACAGAACAACAGACACCACCGCCGGGTACACACACACAACAGACACCACTGCCGAGTACACAGACAGAACAACAGACACCACCGCCGGGTACACACACACAACAACAGACACCACCGCCGAGGACACACACAGAACAACAAACACCACCGCCGAGCAGACACACACAACAACAGACACCATCACCGGGCACACACACACAACAACAGACACCACCGCCGGGCACACACACAGAACAACAGACACCACCGCAGGGCACACACACACAACAACAGACACCACCGCCGAGGACACACACAGAACAACAGACAACACCGCCGAGCACACACACACAACAACAGACACCACCGCCAAGCACACACACAGAACAACAGACACCACCGCCGAGTACACACACAACAACAGACACCACCGCTGGGTACACACACAGAACAACAGACACCACCGCCGGGTACACACACAACAACAGACACCATCGCCGGGCACAAACGCACAACAACAGACACCACCGCCGGGTACACACACAACAACAGACACCATCACCGGGCACACACACAACAACAGACACCACCGCTGGGCACACACACACAGCAACATACACCACCGCCGGGCACGCCCACAAAATGACAGACACCACTAACGGGCACACAAACACAACAACAGACACCACCGCTAAGCACAGACACACAACAACAGACACCAACGCCGAGCACACACACACAACGTCAGACACCACCGCCGGGCACAAACGCACAACAACAGACACCACCGCCGGGCACAAACGCACAACAACAGACACCACCGCCGGGTACACACACACAACAGACACCACTGCCGGGTACACACACAGAACAACAGACACCACCGCCGGGCACACACACACAACAACAAACACCACCGCCGGGCACACACACAACAACAAACACCACCGCCCAGAACACACACACAACAGACACCACTGCCGGGTACACACACAGAACAACAAACACCACCGCCGGGCACACACACACAACAACAAACACCACCGCCGGGCACACGCACACAACAACAAACACCACCGCCGGGCACACGCACACAACAACAAACACCACCGCCGGGACACACGCACACAACAACAAACACCACCGCCGGGCACACACACACAACAACAAACACCACCACCGGGAACACACACACAACAACAGACACCACCGCCGGGCACACACAAACAACAACAAACACCACCGCCAGGCACACACACACAACACAAACACCACCGCCGGGCACACGCACACAACAACAGACACCACCGCCGGGCACACACACACAACAACAGACACCAACGCCGGGCACACACACAACAACAGACACCACCGCCAGGCACACACACACAACAACAAACACCACAGCCGGGCACACACACAACAACAGACACCACCGCCGGGCACACACACACAACAACAGACACCACCGCCAGGCACACACACACAACAAACACCACAGCAGGGCACACACACAACAACAGACACCACCGCCGGGCACACATATAACAACAGACACCATCACCGGGCACACACACACAACAACAGACACCACCGCCGGGCACACACACAACAACAGACACCACCGCCGGGCACACACACACAACAACAGACACCATCACCGGGTATACACACACAACAACAAACACCACCGCAGGACACACACACAACAACAGACACCACCGCCGAGCACACACACACAACAACAGACACCACCGCCGGGCACACACACAACAACAGACACCACCGCCGAGCACACACACACAACAAACACCACCGCCGGGCACACACACACAACAACAGACACCACCGCCGAGCACACACACACAACAACAAACACCACCGCCGGGCACACACAACAACAACAAACACCACCGCCGGGCACACACACACAACTACAAACACCACCGCCGAACACACACACACAACAACAAACACCACAGCCGGGCACACACACACAACAACAAACACCACCGCTGGGCACACACACAACAACAGACACCACCGCTGGGCACACACACACAGCAACATACACCACCGCCGAGGACACACACAGAGCAACAAACACCACCCCCGAGGACACACACAGAGCAACAGACACCACCGCCGAGCACACATACAGAACAAGAGACACCACCGCCGGGTACACACACACAACAGACACCACTGCCGGGTACACACACAGAACAACAGACACTACCGCCAGGTACACACACACAACAACAAACACCACCGCCAAGCACACACACACAACAACAGACACCACCGCCGGGCACACACACACAACAACAAACACCACCGCCGGGCACACACACAACAACAAACACAACAGCCGGGCACACACACACAACAACAAACACCACCACCGGGCACACGCACACAACAGACACCACAGGGGGGCACACACAACAACAAACACCACCGCCGGGCACACACACACAACAACAGACACCACCGCAGGACACACACACACAACAACAGACACCACCGCCGAGCACACACACACAACAACAGTCACCACCGCCGGGCACACACACACAACAACAGACACCACCGCCGAGCACACACACACAGCAACAAACACCACCGCCGGGCACACACACACAACAACAGACACCACCGCCGAGCACACACACAACAACAAACACCACCGCCGGGCACACACACACAACAACAAACACCACCGCCGGGCACACACACACAACTACAAACACCACCGCCGAACACACACACACAACAACAAACACCACAGCCGGGCACACACACACAACAACAAACACCACCGCTGGGCACACACACACAACAACAGACACCACCGCTGGGCACACACACACACAGCAACATACACCACCGCCGAGGACACACACAGAGCAACAAACACCACCCCCGAGGACACACACAGAGCAACAGACACCACCGCCGAGCACACATACAGAACAAGAGACACCACCGCCGGGTACACACACACAACAGACACCACTGCCGGGTACACACACAGAACAACAGACACCACCGCCAGGTACACACACACAACATCACCGCCAAGCACACACAACAACAGACACCACCGCCAGGCACACACACACAACAAACACCACCGCCGGGCACACACACAACAACAACAGACACCACAGCCAGACACACACACACAACAACAGACACCACCGCGGGGACACAAACACAACAAAAAAAACCACTGCCGGTCACACGTACACAACAACAAACACCACCACCGGGCACACACCCAACAACAGACACCACCGCCGGTCACACACACAGATCAACAAACACCACCGCGGTCACACACAACAACAAACACCACCGCCGGGCACACGCACACAACAGACACCACCGCCGGGCACACACACAACAACAGACACCACCGCCTGGCACACAAACACACAGCAACAGACACCACCGCCGGGCACATACACACACAACAACAGACACCACCGCCGGGCACACACACACACAACAACAGACACCACCGCCGAGCACACACACACAACAGCAAACACGACCGCTGGTCACACACACACAACAACAGACACCACAGCCGGGCACACACAACAACAGACACCACCGCCGGGCACACACACACAACAACAGACACCACCGCCGGCCACACACACACAACAAAAACCACCGCCAGGCACACACACAACAACAAACACCACCGCCGGGCACACACACACAACAACATACACCACCGCCAGGCACACACACACAACAACAGACACCACCGCCGGCACACACACACAACAACAAACAACACCGACGCGCACACACACAACATCAGACACCTCCGCGGGGCACTAACACACAACAACAGACACCACCGCCGTGCACACACACACAACAGACACCACCGCCGGGCACACACACACAACAACAGACACCACCGCCGGGCACACACACACAACAACAGACACCACCGCCGGGCACACACACACAACAACAGACACCACCGCCGGGCACACACACACAACAACAGACACCACCGCCGGGCACACACACACACACAACAACAGACACCACCGCCGGCACACACACAACAACAAACATCACCGCCGGCACACACACAACAACAGACACCACCGCCGGGCACACACACACACAACAGACACCACCGCCGGCACACACACAACAACAGACACCGCCGGACACACACACACACAACAAACACCACCACCGCGCACACGCACACAAAAACAGACACCACAGCCGGGCACACACACAACAACAGACACCACCGCCGGGCACACACACAACAACAGACACCATCACCGGGCACACACACACAACAACAGACACCACCGCTGGGCACACACACAACAACAAACACCACCGCCGGGCACACACACACAACAAAAGACACCACCGCCTGGCACACACACACACAACACACAACACCGCCGGCCACACACACACACAACACACACCACCGCCTGGCAGACACACACACAACACACACCACCGCCGGGCACTCACACACAACAACAGACACCACCGCCGGGCACACACACACAACAACAGACACCACCGCCGGGCACACACACAATAACAGACACCACCGCCGGGCCCAAACACAAAAACAGACACCACCGCCGGGCACACACACACAACAACAGACACCACCGCCAGGCACACACACACAACAACAGACACCACCGCCGAGCACACACACACAACAGACACCACCGCCGCGCCCACACACACAACAGACCCCACCGCCGGGCACACACACAACAACCGACACCACCGCCGGGCACACACACACAACAACAGACACCACCGCCGGGCATTCACACACAACAACAGACACCACCGCCGGGCACACACACACAACAACAGACACCACCGCCGGTACACACACACAACAACAGACACCACCGCCGGGCACACACACACAACAACAGACACCACCGCCAGGCACACACACACAACAACAGACACCACCGCCGGCACACACACACAAAAGACACCACCGCCGGGCACACACACACAACAACAGACACCACCGCCAGACACACACACACACAACAGACACCACCGCCGGGCACACACACACAACAACAGACACCAACGCCGGGCACACACAAAAGAACAGACATCCCCGTCGGGGCCACACAACAGCAGACACCACCGCCAAGCACACACATCCAACAACAGACACCACCGCCGGGCACACACACACACAAACACAGACACCACCGCCGTGAACACACACAACAACACAGACACCACCGCCGGGCACCCACAACAACAGACACCACTGCCAGGCAAACACACACAGCAGACACCACCTCCGGGCACACACACACAACAACAGACACCACCGCCGGGCACACACACACAACAGACACCAACGCTGGGCACACAACAACAGACACCACCGCCGGGTACACACACAACAACAAACACCACCGCCGAGCACACACAACAACAGACACCACCGCACACACACAGACACCACCGCCGAGCACACACACAACAACAACAGACACCGCCGGGCACACAACAACAGACACCACCGCCTGGCACACACACACAACAACAGACACCACCGCCGGGCACGCACACACAACAACAGACACCACCGCCGGGCACACACACAACACCAGACACCACCGCCGGGCACACACACAACAACAGACACCACCGCCAGGCACACACACACAACAGACACCACCGCCGGGCACACACCCAACAACAGACACCACCGCCTGGCACACACACACAACAACAGACACCACCGCCGGTCACACACACACAACAACAGACACCACCGCCGGGCACACACACACAACAACAGACACCACCGCCGGGCACACACACAAAAACAGACACTACCGCCGGGCACACACACAACAACAGACACCACCGCCGGGCACACACACACAACAACAGACACCACCGCTGGCACACACACAACAACAGACACCACCGCCAGGCACACACAACAGACACCACCGCTGGGCACACACACAACAACAGACACCACCGCCGGGCACACACACACAACAGACACCACCGCCGGGCACACACACAACAACAGACACCACCGCCAGGCACACACACAATAACAGACACCACCGCCGAGCACACACACACAAAAACAGACACCACCGCCCGGCACACACACTCTACAACAGACACCACCGCCGGGCAAACACACAACAACAAACACCACCGCCGGGCACACGCACACACCAACACACACCACCGCACACACACAGACACCACCGGCACACACACACAACAACAGACACCACCGCCACACACACACAACAACAGACACCACCGCCGGGCACACACACAACAACAGACACCACCGCCGGGTACACACACAACAACAGACACCACCGCCGGGCACACACACACAACAACAGACACCACCGCCGGGCACACACACAACAACAGACACCACCGCCGGGCACACACACAACAACAGACACCAACGCCGGGCACACACACACACAACAACAGACACCACCGCCGGACACACACACACAACAACAGACACCACCGCCGGGCACACACACACCATCACAGACACCACCGCCGGGCACACGCACAAAAACAGACACCACCGCCGGGCACACACACAACAACAGACACCACCGCCGGGCACACACACAACAACAGACACCACCGCCGGGCACACACACACAACAGACACCACCGCCGGACACACACACACAACAACAGACACCCGCCGGGCTCACACACACAACAACAGACACCACCGCCGGGCACACACACACAACAACAGACACCACCGCCTGGCACACACACAACAACAGACACCACCGCCGGGCACACACACAACAACAGACACCACCGCCGGGCACACACAACAACAGACACCGCCGGGCACACACAACAACAGCCACCACCGCCAAGCACACACACACAACAACAGACACCACCGCCGGGCACACACACACAACAACAGACACCACCGCCGGGCACACACACAACAATAGACACCTCCGCCCTGAACAAACAAACAACAGACACCACCACCGGGCACACACACACAACAACAGACACCACCGCTACACACACACAACAGACACCACCGCCGGGCACACACACAACAACAGACACCACCGCCGGGCACACACACAGACATACCAACAGACACCACCGCCGGGCACACACACAACAACAGACACCACCGCCGGGCACACACACACAACAACAGACACCACCGCCGGCACACACACAATAACAGACACCACCGCCAGGCACACACACAGAACAACAGACACCACCGCCGGGTACAGACACACTACAACAGACACCACCGCCTGGCACACACACACAACAACAGACACCACCGCCGGGCACACACACAGAACAACAGACACCACCGGGCACACACACAACAACAGACACCACCGCTGGGCACACACACACAACAGACACCACCGCCGGGCACACACACAACAACAGACACCACCGCCGGGCACACACACAACAGACACCACCGCCGGCACACACACAACAACAGACACCACCGCCGGGCACACACACACAACAACAGACACCACCGGGCACACACACACAACAACAGACACCACCGCCGGGCACACACACAACAACAGACACCACCGCCGGGCACACACACACAACAACAGACACCACCGCCAGGCACACACACAACAACAGACAACACCGCCGGGCACACACACACAACAACAGACACCACCGGGCACACACAACAACAGACACCACCGCCGGGCACACACACACAAAAAAAGACACCACCGCCGCGCAAACGCACACAACAATAGACACCACCGCCGGGCACACACACACAACAACAGACACTACCGGCGGGCACACACACACAACAACAGACACCACCGCCAAGCACACACACAACAACACACACCACCGCCGGGCACACACACACAACAACAGACACCACCGCCAAGCACAAACACAAAAACACACACCACCGCTCGGCACACACACACAACAACAGACACCACCGCCGGGCACACACACACAACAACAGACAACACCGCCGGGCACACACACTACAACAGACACCACCGCCGGGCACACACACACAACAACAGACACCACCGCCGGGCACACACACACAACAACAGACACCACCGCCGGGCACACACACACAACAACAGACACCACCGCCAGGCACACACACACAACAACAGACACCACCACCGGGCACACACAGACAACAACAGACACCACCGCCGGGCACACACACACTACAACAGACACCACCGCCAGGCACACACACACAACAACAGACACCACCGCAGGTATCACGAACACACAACAACAGACACAACCGCCGGGTACACACACACAACAACAGACACCACCGCCGGGCACACACACAACAACAGACACCACCGCCGGGCACACACACAACAACAGACACCACCGCCGGGCACACACACACAACAACAGACACCACCGCCAGGCACACACACACAACAACAGACACCACCGCCGGGCACACACACACAACAACAGACACCACCGCCGGGCACACACACACAACAACAGACACCACCGCCGGGCACACACACAACAACAGACACCACCGCCGGGCACACACACGTAATAACAGACACCACCGCCGGGCACACACACACAGTAACAGGCACCACCGCCGAACACACACACAACAACAGACACCACCGCCGGGGACACACACCACAACAGACACCCCCGCGGGGCACACACACACAACAACAAACACCACCGCTGGGCACACACAACAACAGACACCACCGCCGGACACACACACAACAACAGACACCACCGCCGGGCACACACACTACAACAGACACCACCGCCAGGCACACACACAACAACAGACACCACCGCCGAGCACACACACACAACAACAGACACCACCGCCGGGGACTCACACACAACAACAGACACCACCGCCGGGGACTCACACACAACAACAGACACCACCGCCGGGCACACACAACAACAGACACCACCGCCGAGCACACACACACACAACAACAGACACCACCGCCGCGCACACACACACAACATACACCACCGCCGAGCACACACACACAACAACAGACACCACCGCCGGGCACACACACACACACAAGAGACACCACCGCCGGGCACACACACACAACAACAAACACCACCGCCGGCACACACACACAAAAGACACCACCGCCGGGCACACACACACAACAACAGACACCACCGCCAGGCACACACACACAACAACAGACACCACCGCCAGGCACACACACACAACAACAGACACCACCGCCAGGCACACACACAACACACACCACCCCCGGGCTGACACACACAACAACACACACCACCGCCGGGCACACACACACAACAACAGACACCACCGCCGGGCACACACACACACAACAACAGACACCACCGCCAGGCACACACACACAACAACAGACACCACCGCCGGGCACACACACACAGCAACAGACACCACCGCCGGGCACACACACACAACAGACACCACTGCCAGGCACACACACAACAACAGACACCACCGCCGGGCACACACACACAACAACAGACACCACCGCCGGGCACACACACAGGACAGCAGACACCACCGCAGAGCACACACACACAACAACAGACACCACCGCCGGGCACACACCCACAACACACACCACCGCCGGGCACACACACACAACAACAGACACCACCGCCAGGCACACACACACAAGACACCACCGGGCACACACACAACAACAGACACCACCGCCGGGCACACACACACAACAACAAACACCACCGCCGGGCACACACACACAACAACAGACACCACCGCCGGGCACACACACACAACAACAGACACCACCGCCGGGCACACACACAACAACAGACACCACCGCCGGGCACACACACACAACAACAGACACCACCGCCGGGCCCACTCACACAACACCAGACACCACCGCCAGGCACACACACCTACCAACAGACACCGCCGCCGGGCACACACACAACAACAGACACCACCGCCAGGCACACACACAACAACAGACATCACCGCCGTGCACTCACACAACAACAGACACCACCGCCGAGCACACACACACAACAACAGACACCACCGCCGGGCACACACACACAACAACAGACACCACCGCCGGGCACACACACACAACAACAGACACCACCGCCAAGCACACACACAACAACAGACACCACCGCCGGGCACACACACACAACAACAGACACCACCGCCGGTCACACACACACAAAAAAAGACACCACCGCCGGGCACACACACAACAACAGACACCACCGCCGGGCACACACACACAACAACAGACACCACCGCCAGGCACACACACACAACAACAGACACCACCGCCGGGCACACACACACAACAACAAACACCACCGCCAGGCACACACACACAACAACAGACACCACCGCCGGGCACACACACACAACAACAGACACCACCGCCGGCACACACACAGAACAACAGACACCACCGCCGGGCACACACACAACAACAGACACCACCGCCGGGCACACACACACAACAACAGACACCACCGCCGGGCACACACACAACAGACACCACCGCCAGCACACACACACAACAACAGACACCACCGCCGGGCACACACACACAACAGACACCACCGCCGGCACACACACAACAACAGACACCACCGCCAGGCACACACACACAACAACAGACACCACCGCCGGGCACACACACACACAACAACAGACACCACCGCCGGGCACACACACAACAACAGACACCACCGCTGGGCACACACACACAACAACAGACACCACCGCCAGGCACACACACACAACAACAGACACCACCGCCGGGCACACACACAACAACAGACACCACCGCCAAGCACACACACACAACAACAGACACCACCGCCGAGCACACACACAAAAGACACCACCGCCGCGCACACGAACACAACAAAAGACACCACCGCCGGGCACACACACACAACAACAGACACCACCGCCGGGCACACACACACAACAACAGACACCACCGCCGGGCACACACACACAACAACAGACACCACCGCCGCACACACACAACAACAGACACCACCGCCGGGCACACACACAACAACAGACACCACCGCCGGGCACACACACACAACAACAGACACCACCGGGCACACACACACAACAACAGACACCACCGCCGGGCACACACACACACAACAACAACAGACACCACCGCCGGGCACACACACACACAACAACAGACACCAGCGCAGATCACACACACACAACAACAGACACCACCGCACACACACACACAACAACAGACACCACCGCCGGGCACACACACAACAACAGACAACACCGGGTATCACACACACACAACAACAGACACCACCGCCGGGCACACACACACAACAACAGACACCACCGCCGGGCACACACACACAACAACAGACACCACCGCCGACACACACACAACAACAGACACCACCGCCGGGCACACACACAACAACAGAACCACCGCCGGGCACACACACACAACAGACACCACCGCCGGGCACACACACACAACAACAGACACCACCGCCGGGCCCACACACACAACAACAAGAACCACCGCCGCGCACACACACAACAACAGACACCACCGCCAGGCACACACACAACAACAGACACCACCGCCGGGCACACACACACAACAACAGACACCACCGCCTGTCACACACACACAACAACAGACACCAACGCCGGGCACACACACACAACAACAGACACCACCGCCGGGCACACACACAACACCAGACACCATCACCGGGTACACACACACACAACAACAGACACCACCGCCGAGCACACACACAACAACAGACACCACCGCCAGCACACACACAACAACAGACACCACCGCCGGGCACACACACAACAACAGACACCACCGCCGGGCACACACACAACAACAGACACCACCGCCACACACACAACAACAGACACCACCGCTGGGCACACACACAACAACAAACACCACCGCCGAGCACACACACACAACAACAGACACCACCGCCGGGCACACACACAACAACAGACACCACAGCCAGGCACACACACAAAAACAGACACCACCGCCCTGCACACACACACACAACAACAGACACCACCGCCAGGCACACACACACAACAACAGACACCACCGCCGGGCACAAACACACAACAGACACCACCGCCGGGCACACACACACAACAACAGACACCACCGCCAAGCACACACACACAACAACAGACACCACCGCCGGGCACACACACACAACAACAGACACCACCGCCGGGCACACACACACAACAACAGACACCACCGCCGGGTAGACACACACAACAGACACCACCGCCGAGCACACACACACAACAACAGACACCATCGCTGGGCACACACACACAACAACAGACACCACCGCCGGGCACACACACACAACAACAGACACCACCGCCAGGCACACACACAACAACAGAAACCACCGCCGGGCACACACACAACAACAGACACCACCGCCGGGCACACACACAACAACAGACACCACCGCCGGGCACACACACAACAAGAGACACCACCGCCGGGCACACACACACAAGAACAGACACCATCGCCGTGAACAAGCACACAACAAAACACACCTCCGCCGTAACACACACACAACAACAAACACCACCGCCGGGACAAACAAACACAAAAGACTCCACCGCCGGGCACACACACACAACAACAGACACCACCGCCGGGCACACACAACAACAGACACCACCGCCGGGCACACACACACAACAACAGACACCACCGCCGGGCACACACACACAACAGACACCACCGCTGGGCACACACACAACAACAGACACCACCGCTGGGCACACACACAACAACAGACACCACCGCCGGGCACACACACACAACAACACCACCGCCGGGCACACACACAACAGACACCACCGCCGGGCACACACACAACAACAGACACCACCGCCGGCACACACACACAACAACAGACACCACCGCTGGCACACACACAACAACAGACACCACCCCCGGGCACACACACACAACAACAGACACCACCGCCGGGCACACACACACAACAACAGACACCACCGCCGGGCACTCACACAACAACAGACACCACCGCCAGGCACACACACACACAACAACAGATACCACCGCTGGGCACACACACACAACCAAAAACACACCCCACAGCAAGTCAAACACAAACAACAACAGACACCACCGCCAGGCATACACACACAACAACAAACACCACAGCCGGGCACACACACAACAACAGACACCACCGCCGGGCACACACACACAACAACAGACACCACCGCCGGGCACACACACACAACAACAGACACCACCGCCGGGCACACACACACAACAACACACACCGCCCCGGCACACACACAACAACATACACCACCGCAGGGCACACACACACAACAACAGACACCACCGCCAGGCACACACACACAACAACAGACACCATCACCAGGCACACACACAACAACAGACACCACCGCCGGGCACACACACACAACAACAGACACCACCGCAGGGCACACACACACAACAAACACCACCGGGCACACACAACACAACAACAGACACCACCGCTAAGCACACACACAACAACAGAAACCACCGAGCACACACACACAACAACAGACACCACCGCCGGGCACACACACACAACAACAGACACCACCGCCAGGCACACACACACAACAACAAACACCACCGGGCACACACAACAACAGACACCACCGCCGGGCACACACACACAACGACAGACACCACCGCCGGGCACACACACACAACAACAGACACCACCGCGCACACACACAACAACAGACACCACCGCCACACACACACAACAACAGACACCACCGCCGAGCACACACACACAACAGACACCACCGCCGGGCACACACCGAACAACAGACACCACCGCCGAACACACACAGAACAACAGACACCACCGCCGATGACACACACAGAACAACAGACACCACCGCCGGGTACACACACACAACAACAGACACCACCGCCGGGCACACACACACAACAACAGACACCACCGCCAGGCACACACACAGAACAACAGACACCACCGCCGGGTACACACACAGAACAACAGACACCACCGCCGGGCACACACACAACAACAGACACCACCGCCGGGCACACACACACAACAACAAACACCACCGCCGGGCACACACAACAACAACAAACACCACCGCCGGGCACACACACACAACTACAAACACCACCGGGCACACACACAACAACAAACACCACCGCCGGGCACACACACACAACAACAACACCACCGCCGGGCACACACAACAACAAACACCACCGCCAGGCACACACACACAACAAACACCACCACACGCACACATCAAGAAACACCACCGCCGGGCACACACACACACAACAAACACCACCGTCAAGTACACACACTCAACAACAAACACCACCGCCGGGCACACGCACACAACATCAGACACCACCGCAGGGTAAACACACACAACAACAAACACCACCGCGGGGCACACACACACAACTAACACCACCGCCGGGCACACACACACAACAACAAACACCACCACCAAGCACACACACACAACAACAAACACCACCGCCGGGCACACGCACACACAAAAACACCACCAAGCACACACACAACAACAAACACCACCGGGCACACGCACACAACAACAAAACCACCGCTGGGCACACACACAACAACAAACACCACCGCCGGGCACACACACACAACAACAAACACCACAGCCAGCACACACACAACAACTAACACCACCGCCGGGCACACACACACAACAACAAAACCACCGCTGGGCACACACACAACAACAGACACCACAGCCACACACACACAACAACAAACACCACCGCGGGGCACACACACACACAACAACTAACACCACCGCCGGGCACACACACACAACAACAAAAACCACCGCCGGGCACACACACACAACAACTAACACCACCGCCGGGCACACACACACAACAACTAACACCACCGCCGGGCACACACACACAACAACAAAAACCACCGCCGGGCACACACACACAACAACAGACATCACCACCAGGCACACACACACAACAACAAACACCACCGGCACACACACACACAACAACAAACACCACCGCCGGGCACACACACACACAACAACAAACACCACCGCCGGGCACACACACACAACAACAAACACCACCGCGGGGCACACACACACACAACAACTAACACCACCGCCGGGCACACACACACAACAACAAACACCACCGCCGGGCACACACACACAACAACAAAAACCACCGCCGGGCACACACACACAACAACAAACACCACCGCGGCGCACACACACACACACAACAACTAACACCACCGCCGGGCACACACACACAACAACTAACACCACCGCCGGGCACACACACACAACAAAACCACCGCCGGGCACACACAACAACAAACACCACCGCCGGGCACACACACAACAACAGACACCACAGCCACACACACACACACAACAACTAACACCACCGCCGGGCACACACACACAACAACAGACACCACCGCCGCGCACACACACAACAACAAACACCACCGCCGGGCACACACACACAACAACAGACACCACAGCCAAGCACACACACACAACAACAAACACCACCGCCGGGCACACACACACAACAACAGACACCACCGCCAAGCATACACACACAACAACAAACACCACCGCCAAGCATACACACACAACAACAAACACCACCGCCAAGCATACACACAACAACAAACACCACCGCCGGGCACACACACACAACAACAGACACCACCGCCAAGCATACACACACAACAACAAACACCACCGCCAAGCACACACACACAACAACAGACACCACCGCCAAGCAGACACACACAACAACAAACACCACCGCCAAGCATACACACACAACAACAGACACCACCGCCAAGCAGACACACACCCCAACACACACCACCGCCAAGCACACACACAACAACAAACACCACCGCCGGGTACACACACACAACAGACACCACCGCCAAGCATACACACACAACAACAAACACCACCGCCAAGCATACACACACAACAACAAACACCACCGCCAAGCATACACACACAACAACAAACACCACCGCCGGGCACACACACACAACAACAAACACCACCGCCAAGCATACACACACAACAACAGACACCACAGCCAAGCACACACACACAACAACAGACACCAATGCCGTGCACACACACACAACAACAAACACCACCGCCGGGCACACGCACACAACAACAAACCCCACCGCCTGGCACACACACACACAACAACAGACACCACCGCCGGGCACACACAACAACAAACACCACCGCCGGGCACACACACACAACAACAAACACCACCGCCAGGCACACACACACAACAACAGACACCACCGCCGGGCACACACACACACAACAACAGACACCACCGCCGAGCACACACACACAACATCAGACACCACCGCCGGGCACACACACACAACAGACACCAACGCAGGGCACACACACACAACAACATACACCACCGCCAGGCACTCACACACAACAAGAGACACCATCGCTGGGCACACACACACAACAACAGACACCACCGCCGGGCACTCACACACAACAACAGACACCACCGCCTGGCACTCACACACAACAACAGACACCACCGCCTGGCACACACACACAACAACAGACACCACCGCCTGGCACTCACACACAACAACAGATACCACCGCCGGGCACACACACAACAACATACACCACCGCCTGGCACACACACAACAACAGACACCACCGCCTGGCACTCACACACAACAACAGACACCACCGCCTGGCACACACACACAACAACATACACCACCGCCTGGCACTCACACACAACAACAGATACCACCGCCTGGCACACACACACAACAACATACACCACCGCCTGGCACACACACAACAACAGACACCACCGCCTGGCACACACACACAACAACAGACACCACCGCCGGGCACACACAATCAACAAAAGACACCACCGCCTGGCACACACACACAACAACAGACACCACCGCCTGGCACACACACAACAACAGACACCACCGCCTGGCACACACACACAACAACAGACACCACCGCCTGGCACACACACACAACAACAGACACCACCGCCTGGCACACACACAACAACAGACACCACCGCCTGGCACACACACACAACAACAGACACCACCGCCGGGCACACACACACAACAACATACACCACCGCAGGGCACACACACACAACAACATACACCACCGCAGGGCACACACACAACAACATACACCACCGCCAGGCACTCACACACAACAAGAGACACCATCGCTGGGCACACACACACAACAACAGACACCACCGCCGGGCACTCACACACAACAACAGATACCACCGCCGGGCACAAACACACAACCACAAACACCACCGCCGGGCACACACACACAACAACAAACACCACAGCCGGGCACACACTCACAACAACAAACACCACCGCCGGGCACACTCACACAACAACAAACACCACCGCCGGGCACACACACACAACAACAAACACCACAGCCGGGCACACTCTCACAACAACAAACACCACCGCCGGTCACACACTCAGATCAACAGACACCACCGCCGGGGACTCACACACAACAACAGACACCACCGCCGGGCACTCACACACAACAACAGACACCACCGCCGGGCACACACACACAACAGACACCACCGCCGGGCACACACTCAAAACGACAGACACCTACGCCGGCCACACACTCATTACGACAGACACCACCGACGGGCAAACACCAACAACAACAGACACCACCGCCGAGCACACACACACATGACAGACACCACCGCCGGGAACACACACAGAACAACAGAAACCACCGCCGGGCACACACACACAACAACAGACACCACAGCTGGGCACACACACACACAGCAACATACACCACCGCCGAGGACACACACAGAACAACAGACACCACCGCCGGGTACACACACAGAACAACAGACACCACCGACGGGTACACACACACAACAGACACCACCGCCGGGTACACACACACAACAACAGACACCACCGCCGAGGACTCACAGAGAACAACAGACACCACCGCCGGGTACACACACACAACAACAGACACCACCGCCGGGCACACACACACAACAGACACCACCGCCGGGCACACACACACAAACACCACTGCCGGGCACACACACACAACAACAAACACAACAGCCGGGCACACACACACAAGAAAAAACACCACCGCCGAGCACACACACACACAACAACAGACACCACCGCCGGGTACACACACACAACAACAGACACCACCGCCGTGCACTCACACACAACAACAGACACCACAGCAGAGCACACACACACAACAACAGACACCACCGCCGGGCACACACACACAACAGACACCACCGCCGGGCACACACACACAACAACAGACACCAAAGCCGGGCACACACACACAACAACAGACACCACCGCCTGGCACTCACACACAACAACAGACACCACCGCCGGGCACACACACAACAGACACCACCGCCGCGCACACACACACAACAAACACCACCGCCGGGCACACACACACAACAACAAACACAACAGCCGGGCACACACACACAAGAACAAACACCACCGCCGAGCACACACACACACAACAACAGACACCACCGCCGTGCACACACACACAACAACAGACACCACCGCCGGGCACACACACACAACAACAGACTCCACCGCCAAACACACACACACACACAACAACAGACACCACCGCCAGGCACACACACACAACAACAGACACCACCGCCGGGCACACACACACAACAACAAACACCACCGCCGGGCACACGCACACAACAACAGACACCACCGTCAGGCACACACACACAATAACAGACACCACCGCCAAGCAAACACACACAAAACAACAGACACCACCGCCGGGTACACACACACAACAACAGACACCACCGCCTTGCACACACACACAACAACAGACACCACCGCCGAGCACACACACAACAACAGACACCACCGCCGGGCACACACACACAACAACAGACACCACCGCCGGGTACAGACACACAACAACAAACACCACCGCCGGGCACACACACAACAACAGACACCAACGCCGGGAACACACACAACAGACACCATCGCCGAGCACACACACACAACGACAGACACCACCGCCGGGCACAAACGCACAACAACAGACACCACCGCCGGGCACACACACAACAACAGACACAACCACCGGGCACACACTCACAACGACAGACACCTATGCCGGCAACACACTCATAACGACAGACACCACCGCCGGGCAAACACCCACAACAACAGACACCACCGCCGAGCACACACACACATGACAGACACCACCGCCGGGAACACAAACAGAACAACAGACACCACCGCCGGGCACACACACACAACAACAGACACCACCGCTGGGCACACACACACAACAACAAACACCACCGCTGGGCACACACACACAACAACAGACACCACCGCTGGGCACACACACACACAGCAACATACACCACCGCCGAGGACACACACAGAGCAACAAACACCACCGCCGAGGACACACAAAGAGCAACAGACACCACCGCCGAGCACACATACAGAACAACAGACACCACCGCCGGGTACATACACAATAGACACCACAGCCGGGCACACACAAACAACAACAAACACCACCGCCGGGCAAACACACACACAAACACAAACACCACCGCCGGGCACACGCACACAACAACAGACACCACCGCCAGGCACACACACAACAACAGACACCACAGCCGGCCACACACACACAACAACTGACACTACCGGGATCACGCACACAACAACAGACACCACCGCCGGGCACACACACAACAACAGACACCACCGCCGGGCACACACACACAACAACAGACGCCACCGCCGGGCACACACACACAACAAGAGACACCACCGCCGGGTACACAAACACAACAACAAACACCACCGCCGGGCAAACACACAACAACAGACACCATCACCGGGAACACACACACAACAACAGACACCACCGCTGGGCACACACACAACAACAAACACCACCGCCGGGCACACACAACAGACACCATCACCTGGCACACACACACAACAACAGACAACACCGCTGGGCATACACACTCAGTAACAGACACCACCGCCGGGCACGCCCACAAAATGACAGAACCCACTAACGGGCACACAAACACAACAATAGACACCACCCCTAAGCACAGACACACAACAACAGACAAAAACGCCGAGCACACACACACAACGACAGACACCACCGCCGGGCACAAACGCACAACAACAGACACCACCGCCGGGCACACACTCACAACGACAGACACCTACGCCGGCCACACACTCATAACGACAGACACCACCGCCGGGCACACACACACAACAACAGACACCACCGCCGAGCACACACACACATGACAGACACCACCGCCGGGCAAACACCCACAACAACAGACACCACCGCCGAGCACACACACACATGACAGACACCACCGCCGGGAACACACACAGAACAACAGACACCACCGCCGAACACACACACAGAACAACAGACACCACCGCCAGGAACACACACAGAACAATAGACACCACCGCCGGGTACACACACAGAACAACAGACACCACCGCCGGGCACACACACAGAACAACAGACACCACCGCCAGGAACACACACAGAACAACAGACACCACCGCCGGGTACACACACAGAACAAGAGACACCACCGCCGGGCACACACACACACAACAACTAACACCACCGCCGGGCACACGCACACAACAAACACCACCGCCGGGCACACACACACAACAACAAACACCACCGCCGGGCACACACACACAACAACAAACACCACCGCCGGGCACACACACACAACAACAAACACCACCGCCGGGCACACACACACACAACAACTAACACCACCGCCGGGCACACGCACACAACAACAAAAACCACCGCCGGGCACACACACACAACAACAAACACCACCGCGGGGCACACACACACAACAACAAACACCACCGCCGGGCACACACACAACAACTAACACCACCGCCGGGCACACACACACAACAACAAACACCACCGCCGGGCACACACACAACAACAAACACCCCCGCGGGGCACACACACACAACTAACACCACCGCCGGGCACACACACACCAACAAACACACCCCCACGCCGGGCACACACACACAACAAACACCACCGCCGGGCACACGCACACAACAACAAAAACCACCGCCGGGCACACACACACAACAACAAACACCACCGCCGGGCACACGCACACAACAACAAAAACCACCGCCGGGCTCACACACACAACAACAAACACCACCGCCGGGCACACACACACAACAACAAACACCACAGCCAAGCACACACACACAACAACTAACACCACCGCCGGGCACACACACACAACAACAAAAACCACCGCCGGGCACACACACACAACAACAGACACCACAGCCAAGCACACACACACAACAACAAACACCACCGCGGGGCACACACACACACAACAACTAACACCACCGCCGGGCACACACACACAACAACAAACCACCGCGGGGGTCACTCACACACAACAACAGACACCACCGCCGGGCACACACACAACAGCAGACACCACCGCCGGGCACACACACACAACAACAAAAACCACCGCCGGGCACACACACACAACAACAGACATCACCACCAGGCACACACACACAACAACAAACACCACCGCGGGGCACACACACACACAACAACTAACTCCACCGCCGGGCACACACACAACAACAAACACCACCGCCGGGCACACGCACACACAACAACAAACACCACCGCGGGGCACACACACACAACAACTAACACCACCGCCGGGCACACACACACAACAACAAACACCACCGCCGGGCACACACACACAACAACAAAAACCACCGCCGGGCACACACACACAACAACAAACACCACCGCCGGGCACACACACACAAAACAACACACACCACCGCCGGGCACACACACAACAACTAACACCACCGGGCACACACACAACAACAAACACCACCGCCGGGCTCACACACACACCAACAAACACCACCGCCGGGCACACACACAACAACAGACACCACAGCCAAGCACACACACACAACAACTAACACCACCGCCGGGCACACACACACAACAACAGACACCACAGCCAAGCACACACACACAACAACAAACACCACCGCCAAGCACACACACAACAACAGACACCACCGCCAAGCACACACACACAACAACAAACACCACCGCCGGGCACACACACAACAACAGACACCACCGCCAAGCATACACACACAACAACAAACACCACCGCCAAGCATACACACACAACAACAAACACCACCGCCAAGCATACACACACAACAACAAACACCACCGCCGGGCACACACACACAACAACAGACACCACCGCCAAGCATACACACACAACAACAAACACCACCGCCAAGCACACACACACAACAACAGACACCACCGCCAAGCATACACACACAACAACAAACACCACCGCCAAGCATACACACACAACAACAGACACCACCGCCAAGCATACACACACAACAACAAACACCACCGCCAAGCATACACACACAACAACAAACACCACCGCCGGGCACACACACACACAACAGACACCACCGCCGAGCACACACAACAACAAACACCACCACCAAGCAAACACACAACAACAAACACCACCGCCACATACACACAACAACAAACACCACCGCCGGGCACACACACACAACAACAAACACCACCGCCAAGCATACACACACAACAACAGACACCACCGCCAAGCACACACACACAACAACAGACACCACAGCCGTGCACACACACACAACAACAAACACCACCGCCGGGCACACGCACTCAACAACAAACCCCACCGCCTGGCACACACACACAACAACAGACACCACCGCCGGGCACACGCACACAACAACAAACACCACCGCCGGGCACACACACACACAACAACAAACACCACCGCCGGGCACACACACAACAACAGACACCACAGCCTTGCACACACACACAACAACAGACACCACCGCCGGGCACACACACACAACAACAGACACCACCGCCGGGCACACACACACAACAGACACCAACGCAGGGCACACACACACAACATACACCACCGCCTAGCACTCACACAACAACAGACAACACCGACTGTCATACACACACAACAACAGACACCACCGCCTGGCACTCACACACAACAACAGACACCACCGCCTGGCACACACACACAACAACAGACACCACCGCCTGGCACACACACAACAACAGACACCACCGCCAGGCACTCACACACAACAACAGATACCACCGCCTGGCACACACACAAAAACATACACCACCGCCTGGCACTCACACAACAACAGACACCACCGCCTGGCACTCACACACAACAACAGACACCACCGCCTGGCACACACACACAACAACATACACCACCGCCTGGCACTCACACACAACAACAGACACCACCGCCTGGCACACACACACAACAACAGACACCACCGCCTGGCACTCACACACAACAACAGACACCACCGCCTGGCACACACACACACAACAACAGACACCACCGCCGGGCACACACACACAACAACAGACACCACCGCCTGGCACACACACACAACAACAGACACCACCGCCTGGCACACACACACAACAACAGACACCACCGCCTGGCACACACACACAACAACAGACACCACCGCCTGGCACACACACACAACAACAGACACCACCGCCTGGCACACACACACAACAACAGACACCACCGCCTGGCACACACACACACAACAACAGACACCACCGCCGGGCACACACACACAACATACACCACCGCCTGGCACACACACAACAACATACACCACCGCCTGGCACTCACACACAACAACAGACACCACCGCCTGGCACACACACACAACAACATACACCACCGCCTGGCACTCACACACAACAACAGACACCACCGCCGGGCACTCACACACAACAACAGATACCACCGCCGGGCACAAACACACAACCACAAACACCACCGCCGGGCACACACACACAACAACAAACACCACAGCCGGGCACACACTCACAACAACAAACACCACCGCCGGTCACACACTCACAACAACAGACACCACCGCCGGGCACACACACACAACAACAAACACCACAGCCGGGCACACACTCACAACAACAAACACCACCGCCGGTCACACACTCACAACAACAGACACCACCGCCGGGGACTCACACACAACAACAGACACCACCGCCGGGCACACACACAACAACAAACACCACCGCCGGGCACACACACACAACAACAAACACCACCGCCGGGCACACACACACAACAACAGACACCACCACCGGGCACACGCACACACAACAACAGACACCACCGCCGGGCACACACACACAACAACAGACACCACCGCCGGGCACACACACACAACAACAGACACCACCGCCGGGCACACACACAACAACAAACACCACCGCCGGGCACACACACAACAACAGACACCACTGCCGAACACACACACAGAACAACAGACACCACCGCCGGGAACATACACAAAATAAAAGACACCACCGCCTGGCACTCGCACAGAACAACAAACACCACCGCCGGACACACGCACACAACAACAAACACCACCGCCTGGCACACACACACAACAACAAACACCACCGCCTGGCACACACACAACAACAAACACCACCGCCTGGCACTCGCACAGAACAACAAACACCACCGCCGGACACACGCACACAACAACAAACACCACCGCCTGGCACACACACACAACAACAAACACCACCGCCGGCCACACGCACACAACAACAAACACCACCGCCTGGCACTCGCACACAACAACAAACACCACCGCCGGACACACGCACACAACAACAAACACCACCGCCGGGCACACACACACAACAACAAACACCACCGCCGGGCACACGCACACAACAACAGACACCACCGCCGGGCACACGCACACAACAACAGACACCACCGCCCGGCACACACACACAACAACAGACACCACCGCCGGGAAAACACCCACAACGACAGACAGCTACGCCGGCCACACACACACAACAACAGACACCACCATCGGGCACACGCACAAAAACAAAAATCACCGCCGGGTACACACACAGAACAACAGACACCACCGCCAGAAACACACACAGAACAACAGACACCACCGCCAGGTACTCACACACAACAACAGACACCACCGCCGGGCACTCACACACAACAACAGACACCACCGCCGGGCACTCACACACAACAACAGACACCACCGCCGGGCACACACACACAACAGACATATCACACAACATTACCTGGGAAGGAAACATATCACAAAACATTACCTGAAAAGGAAACATATCACACAACATTACCTGGGAAGGAAACATATCACAAAACATTACCTGAAAAGGAAACATATCACACAACATTACCTTGGAAGGAAACATATCACACAACATTACCTGGAAAGGAAACATATCACACAATATTACCTGGAAAGGAAACATATCACACAACATTACCTGGGAAGGAAACGTATAACACAACATTACCTGAAAAGGAAACATAATATACAATATTACCTGGAAAGGAAACATATCACACAATATTACCTGGAAAGGAAATATATCACACAATATTATCTGGAAAGGAAACATATCACACAATATTACCTGGAAAGGAAACATTACACAACGTTACCTGGAAAGGAAACATATCACACAACATTACCTGAAAAGGAAACATATCACACAACATTACCTGGGAAGGAAACATTACACAAAACATTACCTGAAAAGGAAACATATCACACAACATTACCTGGAAAGGAAACATATCACACAACATTACCTGGGAAGGAAACATATCACACAACATTACCTGGAAAGGAAACATATTACACAATATTACCTGGAAAGGAAACATATTACACAATATTACCTGGAAAGGAAACATATCACACAATATTACCTGGAAAGGAAACATCACAAAACGTTACCTGGAAAGGAAACATATCACACAACATTACCTCGGAAGAAAACATATCACAAAACATTACCTGGAAAGGAAACATATTACACAACATTACCTGGAAAGGAAACATATTACACAACATTACCTGGAAAGGAAACATATCACACAACATTATCTGGAAAGGAAACATATCACACAACATTACCTGGAAAGGAAACATATTACACAACATTACCTGGAAAGGAAACATATCACACAACATTACCTGGAAAGGAAACATATCACACAACATTACCTGGAAAGGAATCATATCACACAACATTACCTGGAAAGGAAACATATCACACAACATCACCTGGAAAGGAAACATATTACACAACATTACCTGGAAAGGAAACATATCACACAACATTACCTGGAAAGGAAATATATCACACAACATTATCTGGAAAGGAAACATATCACACAACATTACCTGGAAAGGAAACATATCACACAACATTACCTGGAAAGGAAACATATTACACAACATTACCTGGAAAGGAAACATATAACACAACATTACATGGAAAGGAATCATATCACACAACATTACCTGGAAAGGAAACATATCACACAACATTACCTGGAAAGGAATCATATCACACAACATTACCTGGAAAGGAAATATATCACACAACATTACCTGGAAAGGAAACATATCACACAACATTACCTGGGAAGGAAACATATCACAAAACATTACCTGAAAAGTAAACATATCACACAACATTACGAGGGAAGGAAACATATCACACAACATTACCTGGAAAGGAAATATATCACACAACATTACCTGGGAAGGAAACATATCACAAAACATTACCTGAAAAGGAAACATATCACACAACATTACCTCGGAAGGAAACATATCACAAAACATTACCTGGAAAGGAAACATATTACACAACATTACCTGGAAAGGAAACATATTACACAACATTACCTGGAAAGGAAACATATCACACAACATTATCTGGAAAGGAAACATATCACACAACATTACCTGGAAAGGAAACATATTACACAACATTACCTGGAAAGGAAACATATCACACAACATTACCTGGAAAGGAAACATATCACACAACATTACCTGGAAAGGAAACATATCACACAACATTACCTGGAAAGGAAACATATCATACAACATTACCTGGAAAGGAAACATATTACACAACATTACCTGGAAAGGAAACATATCACACAACATTACCTGGAAATATATCACACAACATTACCTGGAAAGGAAACATATCACAGAACATTACCTGGAAAGGAAACATATCACACAACATTACCTGGAAAGGAAACATATTACACAATATTACCTGGAAAGGAAACATATCACACAACATTACCTGGAAAGGAATCATATCACACAACATTACCTGGAAAGGAAACATATCACACAACATTACCTGGAAAGGAATCATATCACACAACATTACCTGGAAAGGAAATATATCACACAACATTACCTGGAAAGGAAACATATCACACAACATTACCTGGGAAGGAAACATATCACAAAACATTACCTGAAAAGTAAACATATCACACAACATTACCAGGGAAGGAAACATATCACACAACATTACCTGGAAAGGAAATATATCACACAACATTACCTGGGAAGGAAACATATCACAAAACATTACCTGGAAAGGAAATATATCACACAACATTACCTGGAAAGGAAATATATCACACAACATTACCTGGGAAGGAAACATATCACAAAACATTACCTGAAAAGTAAACATATCACACAACATTACCTGGGAAGGAAACATATCACACAACATTACCTGAAAAGGAAACATATCACACAACATTACCTGGAAAGGAAACATATCACACAACATTACATGGAAAGGAAACATATCACACAACATTATCTGGAAAGGAAACATATCACACAACATTACCTGGAAAGGAAACATATTACACAACATTACCTGGAAAGGAAACATATCACACAACATTACCTGGAAAGGAAACATATCACACAACATTACCTGGAAAGGAAACATATCACACAACATTACCTGGAAAGTAAACATATCACACAACATTACCTGGAAAGGAAACATATTACACAACATTACCTGGAAAGGAAACATATCACACAACATTACCTGGAAAGGAAATATATCACACAACATTACCTGGAAAGGAAACATATCACACAACATTACCTGGAAAGGAAACATATCACACAATATTACCTGGAAAGGAATCATATCACACAACATTACCTGGAAAGGAAACATATCACACAACATTACCTGGAAAGGAATCATATCACACAACATTACCTGGAAAGGAAATATATCACACAACATTACCTGGAAAGGAAACATATCACACAACATTACCTGGGAAGGAAAAATATCACAAAACATTACCTGAAAAGTAAACATATCACACAACATTACCAGGGAAGGAAACATATTACACAACATTACCTGGAAAGGAAATATATCACAAAACATTACCTGGGAAGGAAACATATCACAAAACATTACCTGGAAAGGAAACATATTACAAAACATTACCTGGAAAGGAAACATATCACACAACATTACCTAGAAAGGAAACATATTACACAACATTACCTGAAAAGGAAACATATCACACAACATTACCTCGGAAGGAAACATATCACAAAACATTACCTGGAAAGTAAACATATTACACAACATTACCTGGAAAGGAAACATATCACACAACATTACCTAGAAAGGAAACATATTACACAACATTACCTGGAAAGGAAACATATCACACAACATTACCTGGAAAGGAAACATATCACACAACATTAAATGGAAAGGAAACATATTACACAACATTACCTGGAAAGGAAACATATCACACAACATTAAATGGAAAGGAAACATATCACACAACATTACCTGGAAAGGAAACATATCACACAACATTACCTGGAAAGGAAACATATTACACAATATTACCTGGAAAGGAAACATATCACACAACATTACCTGGAAAGGAAACATATCACACAACATTACCTGGAAAGGAAACATATCACACAACATTACCTGGAAAGGAAACATATAACACAACATTACCTGGAAAGGAAACATATCACACAACATTACCTGGAAAAGAAACATGTCACACAATATTACATGAAAAGGAAACATATCACACAACATTACCTGGAAGGGAAACATATTACACAATATTACCTGGAAATGAAACATATTACACAATATTACCTGGAAAGGAAACATATCACACAATATTACCTGGAAAGGAAATATATCACACAATATTACCTGGAAAGGAAACATATCACACAACATTACCTGGAAAGGAAACATATCACACAACATTACCTGGAAAGGAAACATATCACACAATATTACCTGGAAAGGAAACATCACACAACGTTACCTGGAAAGAAAACATATCACACAACATTACCTGGAAAGGAATCATATCACACAACATTACCTGGAAAGGAAACATATCACACAACATTACCTGGAAAGGAAACATATCACACAACATTACCTGGAAAGGAAACATATCACACAACATTACCTGGAAAGGAAACATATCACACAACATTACCTGGAAAGGAAACATATCACACAACATTACCTGGAAAGGAAACATATCACACAACATTACCTGGAAAGGAAACATATCACACAACATTACCTGGAAAGGAAACATATCACACAACATTACCTGGAAAGGAAATATATCACACAACATTACCTGGAAAGAAAACATATCACACAACATTACCTGGAAAGGAATCATATCACACAACATTACCTGGAAAGGAATCATATCACACAACATTACCTGGAAAGGAATCATATCACACAACATTACCTGGAAAGAAAACATATCACACAACATTACCTGGAAAGGAAACATATCACACAACATTACCTGGAAAGGAAACATATCACACAACATTACCTGGAAAGGAAACATATCACACAACATTACCTGGAAAGGAATCATATCACACAACATTACCTGGAAAGGAAACATCACACAAAGTTACCTGGAAAGGAAATATATCACACAACATTATCTGGAAAGGAATCATATCACACAACATTACCTGGAAAGGAAACATATCACACAACATTACCTGGAAAGGAAACATATCACACAACATTACCTGGAAAGGAAACATATCATACAACATTACCTGGAAAGGAATCATATCACAGAACATTACCTGGAAAGGAAACATATCACACAACATTACCTGGAAAGGAATCATATCACACAACATTACTTGGAAAGGAAATATATCACACAACATTACCTGGGAAGGAAACATATCACAAAACATTACCTGAAAAGGAAACATATCACAAAACATTACCTGGGAAGGAAACATATAACACAGCATTACCTGAAAAGGAAACATGTTACACAATATTACCTGGAAAGGAAACATATCACACAATATTACCTGCAAAGGAAATATATCACACAATATTACCTGGAAAGGAAACATATCACACAATATTACATGGAAAGGAAACATCACACAACGTTACATGGAAAGGAAACATATCACACAACATTACCTAGAAAGGAAACATATCACACAACATTACCTGGGAAGGAAACATATCACAAAACATTACCTGAAAAGGAAACATATCACACAACATTACCTAGGAAGGAAACATATCACACAACATTACCTGGAAAGGAAACATATTACACAATATTACATGGAAAGGAAACATATTACACAATATTACCTGGAAAGGAAACATATCACACAATATTACCTGGAAAGGAAATATATCACACAATATTACCTGGAAAGGAAACATATCACACAATATTACCTGGAAAGGAAACATAACACAACGTTACCTGGAAAGGAAATATATCACACAACATTACCTGGAAAGGAAACATATCACACAACATTACCTCGGAAGGAAACATATCACAAAACATTACCTGAAAAGGAAACATATCACACAACATTACCTGGGAAGGAAACATATCACACAACATTACCTGGAAAGGAAACATATCACACAATATTACCTGGAAATTAAACATATCACACAACATTACCTGGAAAGGAAACATATCACACAACATTACCTGGAAAGGAATCATATCACACAACATTATCTGGAAAGGAAACATATCACACAACATTACCTGGAAAGGAATCATATCACACAACATTATCTGGAAAGGAATCATATCACACAACATTACCTGGAAAGGAAACATATCACACAACATTACCTGGAAAGGAAACATATCACACAACATTACCTATAAAGGAAACATATCACACAACATTACCTAGGGAGGAAACATATCACACGACATTAAATGGAAAGGAAACATATCACACAACATTACCTGGAAAGGAAACATATCACACAACATTACCTGGAAAGGAAACATATCACACAACATTACCTGGAAAGGAAACATATCACACAACATTACCTGAAAGGAACATATATCACACAACATTACCGCGTAAGGAAACATATCACACAACATTACCTGGAAAGGAAACATATCACACAACATTACCTGGAAAGGAAACATATCACACAACATTACCTGGAAAGGAAACATATCACACAACATTACCTGGAAAGGAAATATATCACACAACATTACCTCTAAAGGAAACATATCACACAACATTACCTGGAAAGGAAACATATCACACAGCATTACCTGGAAGGAAATATATCACACAACATTACCTGGAAGAAAACATATCACACAACATTACCTGAAAAGGAAACATATCACACAACATTACCTGGGAAGGAAACGTATAACACAACATTACCTGAAAAGGAAACATATCACACAACATTACCTAGAAAGGAAACATATCACACAATATTACCAGGAAAGGAAACATATCACACAACATTACCTGGAAAGGAAACATATCACACAACATTACCTGAAAGGAAACATATCACACAACATTACCTGTAAAGGAAACATATCACACAACATTACCTGAAAAGGAAACATATCACACAACATTACCTGGAAAGGAAACATATCACACAACATTACCTGAAAAGGAAACATATCACACAACATTACCTGAAAGGAAACATATTACACAATTACCACACACACACACACACACACGCACACTCACCACACACACACACACACACACACACACACACACACACACACACACACACACACACACACACACACACACACACACACACACACACACACACACACACACACAGAGACACACACACACACACACACACACACACACACACACACACACACACACACACACACACACACACACACACACACACACACACACACACACACACACACACACACACACACACACACACACACACACACTCACACACACACACACACACACACACACACACACACACACACACACACACACACACACACACACACACACACACACACACACACACACACACACACACACACACACACACACACACACACACACACACACACACACACACACACACACACACACACACACACACACACACACACACACACACACACACGGTATTTGTTTCGGGTGTTCCATTGCGCAAGGACAGTTTGAACTGCAATGTGAGATTAATTATTGTCCTTTTTTTTTTTCTCAAGTCGTTCAAGACATATACTCACTGGCCGATGACTTTTGTTTTGTTTTGATCGATCTTAAAGCTTAACCAAGTTTACCGGTCGTTATTTCCAAGCTGTGAACGGAGCTTTCTTTAATACTTTGGCGATTTTAAAAGTTTTCTTCTCGTCGGGTGAAACCATTGCTCCTTTTTGACGCAAAAAATTTGTGACTTAACCTTTACCCTCACATTTTGTATTGGGGTTTGATTTTTTTTTACTTCTTTTTATTTTTGTTTTTTTTTATGTATTTTGTATTTGGTTTGATTTTTTTCATTAATCTTAATCCTAATCTTTTGTATTTCATTTTAAGTTTTTTTTAGTATTTTATATATATTTTTTTTTATTTAGTTTCTTTTTTTTTATACATTCTTCACTGGCCTTACTCCATCGCTGCCACGTCCCTCTCGCTTACTTCGTCAAAGTCATCCTCGCCTTCACCCTCCTTACTCAACAGGACCAGGGTGGCGGGCGGGCGGGTCCGGAGGGGCGGCAGCAGCGCCCACCCCGAACTGCCCCACCACCACCTCCACCACCTCTTCCCGGTCCATCTCCACCCGGTCCACCTCCTCAAAGCCATCCTCTTCTTCAATCTCCTCGGCAGGCGGCTCGAGAGGGGCGGCAAGGTCACCCACCCCGAACTGCCCCTCCTCCACCGCCTCCATCACCTCCCTCTGATCCATGTCCTCAAACTCATCCTCGTCTTCCCCCTCCTCCTCACCCCGAGGGTGGTGGACGGGCGGGACAGGAGGGGGGACTAGAGCCCCCACCCTGAACTGCCAATTCACTGCCTCCACCACCACCACCACCTCCCTCAGTTCCACTTCTTCAAAGTCATCCTCTTCAAACACAGGGTCAAGATCAAGACCAGGGTCATCGTCAGGGTTGTCATCATCAGATTTGTCATCATCAGGGTTGTCATCGTAAGGGTTCTCATCGTCAGGCGCGCAAATGAAGCTCGCCAGGGTAGCGAGCAGCAGCCCTTGCAGGACCCACCACCAGTAGGCGAGGGTGTGCAGGACGTCGGAGGGTCCCAGGCCCAGTCCGTGCAGCAAGGGCTGTGCCTGCAGGTCGTATAGCACGCGGAGCGCCACTCGCTCGAGGTCGTCACTATAGGTGACGTGAGCGGCGAGCCACACCCTACGCAAGGAATCATGTCCGTGCGTCAGGAGGAGGACGAGCACGGAGCACAGCACGGCAATGCCCCGCAGGAGGTCACTCTGGTCCTGCTGATGGTAGGCGTAGGCCAGGGTGACCACGTGGCCGGCCAGCAGCAGGAGCAGCAGCAGGCCGGCCACACACTTGTACGGGCGGCGCATAATAGCCTTGCGTAGGCGTTGGCAGGGCGTTGATAAACGCGACATTGTGCCTTCCATCGCTCCGTGTTTGGAGTTACTGTACCTCTGCTGACACTCTTCACTTTCAGTGTCAAGATCACTGTCAGGGTCATCGTCAAGGTTGTCGTCGTCAGGGTTGTTATCGTCAGGGCTGTCATCGTCGGGGCTGTAGTAATCAGGGGCGCTGGGTCCCGAGATGAAGCTCGCCAGGGTAGCGAGCAGCAGCCCCTGCAGGACCCACCACCAGTAGCCGAGGGTGTGCAGGGCGTCGGTGGGTCCCAGGCCCAGGGCGTGCAGCAGGGGCTGTGCCTGCAGGTCGTATTGCACAGCGAGGGCCTCTCGCACGAGGTCGTCACTATAGGTGACGTGAACGGCGAGCCATGCCCACCGCATTAAGGAACTCCCGGATGGCCGGAGGAGGGCGACGGATGGCACGATGAGCACGGAGCATAGCGCGGCAATGCCCCGCAGGAGGTCACTCTGGCCTTGCTGATGGTAGGCGTAGGCCAGGGTGGCCACGTGGCCGGCCAGCAGCAGGAGCAGCAGCAGGCCGGCCACACACTTGTACGGGCGCATAATAGCCTTGCATAGGCGTTGGCAGGGCGTTGGTAAACGCGACATTGTGCCTTCCATCGCTCCGTGTTTGTTGTTATTGTGTGTCTCAAGGAACACTTCACTTTGTGAGTTATCTTCGAGAGGTAATTCAACCGTTACGTGCATGTTGCTGTTAATGCACCTTTGCTGTCCATCCTCCATCGCCACCACCACCTCCCTCAGTTCCACTTCAAAGTCACCCACAGGGTGAGGATCACTGTCAGGGTCAGCGCCAGGGTTGTCATCGTCAGGGTTGTCATCATCAGGGTTGTCTTTGTCCGGGGTGCTGGGTCCCGAGATGAAGCTCGCCAGGGTAGCGAGCAGCAGCCCTTGCAGGACCCACCACCAGTAGGTGAGGGTGTGCAGGGCGTCTGGGGGTCCCAGGCCCAGTCCGTGCAGCAGGGGCTGTGCCTGCAGGTTGTTTAGCACGCGGAGGGCGCCTCGCGCGAGATCGTCACTATAGGTGACGTGAACGGCGAGCCACGCCCTACGCAGGGAATCGTCCGTGCGTCAGGAGGAGGACGAGCACGGAGCACAGCGCGGCAATGCCCGCAGGAGGTCACTCTGGTCCTGCTGATGGTAGGCGTAGGCCAGGGTGACCACGTGGCCGGCCAACAGCAGGAGCAGCAGCAGGCTGGCCACACACTTGTACGGGCGGCGCACAATAGCCTTGCGTAGGCATTGCCAGGGGGTCGATAAACGCGACATTGTGCCTTCCATCGCTCCGTGTTTGTTGTTATTGTGTGTCTGAAGGAACACTTCACCTTGTGAGTTATCATCGAGGGGTAATTCAACCCGCACGTCCATGTTGCTTTTATTGTATTTCTCAATGCTTGTTTGAGTTCGTGAGTTCTCTTCGAGGGGTATGTCCACCACTACGTGCATGGTGCTTTTATTGTGTTTTTGAGTGTTCGTCCGAGTTTGTGAGTTTTCTTGGAAGGGTAATTCCACCCTTACTTCCATGCAGCTTTGCTTTTGTTTTTGAATGTTTGCTTGTTTTTGTGGGTTAGCTGCGTGAGGCAATCCAAGCTTTATGTCCATTTAGCCTTCTGAAGGTTATCTTGGCTCGGGGGCCAGCCACGGGATTTTGATTTCTTGAGATGGGGGTATCTTTTTCCCTTTGCTTACCCTATACAGGGTTGAGATTTACCACATCACCTCGGTTTGAGATATGCCGTTTTAGGGAGCTCGGAGTTGACATTGCATGGGGCGAAATCTAGAGCTAGTTACACCTTTTGTAGGGAAGATCGCTACGGAAGCTGATTGGCTGGATGGAGGGAGTGTCTGGTTAGCTACGGGAGCTGATTGGCTGGATGGAGGGAGTGTCTGGTTAGCTACGGGAGCTGATTGGCTGGATGGAGGGAGTGTCTGGTTAGCTACGGAAGCTGATTGGCTGGATGGAGGGAGTGTCTGGTTAGCTACGGGAGCTGATTGGCTGGATGGAGGGAGTGTCTGGTTAGCTACGGGAGCTGATTGGCTGGATGGAGGGAGTGTCTGGTTAGCTACGGGAGCTGATTGGCTGGATGGAAGGAAGTCTTATTCTTAAAGGTATCGGCGCCTCGGTTCGCCTGTTTGAAAAGCCTCTCAAAAGTGGCTGTGGTTCTCATGGACTGTTTTGTGATGCTGGTGATAGTTGCACACGCCTTCTGCACCCCGAATGGTAAAATCACCCATGACAAACAGGTTAATCTTCTCTGTGGCCTTGGAAAACAGTCATAACGGGAGTCCGATTCGTTTGAAAATATGGCCCTTAGGAGTAAGAAGTTGGCATTTTCTCGCTTCAGTAATTGTTGAATCCCACTGTCTTAAAACATTATGCGAAACAAATCAATAAGATTAATAACAGGTGGAGGAGATTAATAGAAAAGGTAGGGGGGAAATTGGAGATGTACTAAACGCCATCTAAAGTCGATAGAGTGCTGCATAAATCATTCCCTATATAGGAGATGCATGATTACAGATACATCATGAGAGTCAACCACTGATTCCCGGTACCCTGACATGAAAATGAGTATAAATTCTGAGACACTGCAAGTTTAATATGGAATGAGAATATACGTTACGGATAAACAATCTCCGTGGCTCAAGATCTTATCAGACAATGATTCGGACAGGACTAGGCCGCCGCAGAGCTATTGAGTAAGGACTAATTTATCTGTTCATTCTATCTCTGTCTTCCGCACACCGAGGTCGGTATTATAAGACACTTTCGCTACTCACATCAGCGATTTCTAGAGGCCAAAGAGGGGGTCTGTCGGGTCCTAATGAGTGTTTCTTCAGGTTCACGGTATAGGAGAAGGGTCAGTCTCCACCAGGGTCATAAACTACTCCTGGAAATGCCCACAACTCCTACGAAAGCCTTGTCAAATGTGTGTTCTTGGGCGGCGAAATGTCTTGTAATACGACCCCAAGTCTCTAACACCACCAGCAAGGAAGGAACGAGGAATGGCGGCAGCAGGGCGACGCGCCGTGGCCTGACACTCGAAACGCCTCTGGTGGGTCTCTAGGAGCCGGAACTGGCTGACCCTGACTGCCTTGCTTCATCCGAGGGTGACGGCCTGACAGCCCTCCTGCTTCCCATCCACGAGGGACTCCACGCCGGGCGCCCCCATTAATAATTCCTCGTGTCTATCAGCATTATAGCATCGTGGATATAGAGAGACAAGCTAATGAAGGTGTTCAGATCTGGAACCTTCAAGCAGAGTTTAATTGACGTGTAAGAAAACTGTGAGGCGATGCTCATGTATAGAGTCTGGAGGAGTAAAAGGGAAAAGCTCAGTTACTACTGTCCTTGTTTTTATTTTGGGTTGTCTTAAAAATGCTTTAAACATATTTAGTAAGGGTGCGTGTGTTTAACATCTCCCAAAGTCTTCATTGGATACTAATTTACGTCTTATTGGAGATCTGACATTTACCAATAAATCATTAAACATTTTCTCTTAACATGATAAACTGGAATTCGATGTTTTTTTTTATTGGTTGCAGTGGTACGATTCATATTATTTATTCGATGTATTTCTTATTTACTCGTATATGCCAATGCTGATCTTTACTAATAAGCCAAAACTGATGGTGATAGTGTTCAGCTGGTCGGATAAAAAAAAAAGTGACTTTCCTACATAAATATAAATTGTTTTCGAAAGCTACACAACCTTCACATCTCCCATCCTGCGGTGGAGACTTTCCTGATGAGTCCTTACTCCCACGGTATGATTATACTCCGAAACAGTTGTGTTGTTATGTTTTTTTTTTGTGTGTGTGTCTCTACTGATGTCTTTTGGATTGCCAGTCTTTCGAACAATCAGCGTCTCAGTTTGTATATATGTCATCTGCGTCTGCATATTCGGCACATTTGTTTGACGATTTGAGTATTTGACGGTCGGTCTGTCTCTTTGCTTGTTATTCCCTATATATGTCTTTCGGCTCGATTTTTTTTGTCTGTTTGCCTGTCTATCTGTCTGAATGTATATATACTTCTTTGTCTCTGTTTGTCTGTCTGTCTGTCTATCTCTGTCACCCCTCCCCACACACACAGAGGTGCGAGCGCTCAAAATATAATTGTGTGTACACAAATGAATATTCATAAATACATTAACACATAGGCGGTGGCTGAGTGGTTAGCGTGCTGGGTTCACATTCAATACGCCATTGATAACGTCGGTTCGAATCCCTACGCTATCATCTGGGATTTTTCAGTCACCGCCGAGTGGCCTAAGACTACCCACATGCTGTCCAGAAGACCACCCATCGACCCGGACTCTACTCTAGAAAAAACCGTCCCGTGAATCAAGAATGAGTTCCCGGGGGCAGCTTGAGCCGAGCATAGCTGGCGCCACTATAAAAAAAATTGCCTGCGCCATGACGGGCTTGAACCGACCATCTGGCCCCTGAAGAAAGCCTACCGGCGCTATAGGCAGGGATGTAAACACACACACACACACACACACACACACACACACACACACACACAGGTGATTCTTTATCTTACAAACAAAAACCTTCCGACAGGTCCTTCAGGTGGTCAAGGTGAGGCGGAGTCCTATGCGTGTTGTGTAACCTCATCATTAAGGGAAAGCTCCTCCTCTTGGAGGGGATAAACTTTACGATGATTCTATGTTTGTGAAGATTATGATTGGATATGACGAACGAGCTTGCATGGGTAAAACAAAATAAAAGAAATGAGGGAGGCATTATCTCGGACGCGCAAGACGATAATAAATGTGAATAAAAGAAAAGAGCATACAGGGGGAAAAAGCTGCTGCGGCAAAATCACAAAAAGACCGAGGCCGGCCACCTGCACGGGGCCTGATGCGCCATACCACGGTGGTGCATTTTGCGTTCTGTATCACGCTTGGAACTGCTGGCAAAAGATGAGCCTTCTTACTGCAGTGTTTCGATGGTCAACGTAATAATAACAAGGAAACTAATCTATACAAACCAAATAAATGTTAGACACTCCTCGCGTCTGACGTGTGCAGCAGAAGGCAACGTATTTAGGGCTGGTGGTGTATAGTAAGCAGTACAGGGACTTGCAAAGGAAAAGGTGATGATTTGATGCTGAGAATGATGTGTGTGTGTGTGTGTGTGTGTGTGTGTGTGTGTGTGTGTGTGTGTGTGTGTGTGTGTGTGTGTGTGTGTGCAGTGAAAGCATTAAAATGGGTTTTCTTTATAAAACAATATATCATCTAATAGGCGTTGAGAAAAGTAAACGCTCCACATTACTGTAAGGACTCATGACAATGATGCATCAAATTAAAAGTTTTTCATCAATGTTTAGAAAGATAAAAGCATAATATTTGTAAATAAGTTACAGAGAAAAAAATATTGCCTTGCCCCCCCCAAAAAAGATAGCAATGGTTCCCCCCTATATGTCCCATCTCCGTTGATTATACTTTTTTATGAAGGAAAAGATAACCCGGCGCTTTCTCCTATCGGGGACAAGTATTGCGGCCAATCACTGCTCGTGACACGGGCTTGGGTGCAGCCGTCCGTCAGCCCTTGTGTCACAGCTAGCCTTTGTACTCCACTTCCTTTTCTAAACACACAGGTGTGGTGCAGGTACTACTGTACCACACAACGTTCCCCAAACTTAGACACGAAGCAGACAACAAGCCATTACGTCATGCTCGGGTTGGGCGTTCTGTATCGTCTCCGCCAGTTTTTCTCCCCGCACAGATGCTGTCCATATACAGGGACCTTGTCCGCCCTCGTATGGAGACACCTCTTCACCCGAAATTGACCACTCTTTTGGCCATTCTTTACTTTTGTCTGTTTTGGGAGCGGTGAGTAGCGGGATTTTTTTCTACACTCTTTTTGTTCCCCTTGAATCGTCTCCTTTGTTGTTGAAAAATTGTGGGTAGGGGTGAGGTTGTCGGGGGTTGGGAAGGAATGGCAGATCATTTGAGTGAGTGGACGTGCTGTGATTGTCTTGCGTGTAACCTTTGTAGACGATGGATGATAACTCTGGGTTGCCGCGGGCGGCTCTGCAGTTTTTACTTGGAGTTTTAAAAGGTTGGATAGCGTGCTGGTTGTTGTAGTACATGGCTGCTGGGTGATAGTCGGGTTGGGTGGTGCGTGCTGGCAGTTGTGGTGTGTGGAGAGCAGGACGCAAGGTTACAAGAAAGAGATTAAGGAAATATATACCCAATGTTATTTATCCAAGCGAGGAAAAAAAGCAGTGGACCTATCTAACGAATTAAGAAGTCAAGCAGTTTTACCATTAACATCTTTTGACTTACAAATTACACGTCACACTGCTGCCATTCAAGTGATCTTCAAATGAGCTGATGGCGGGAGATTAACGCTTGACAAAGGGGCACGTCTCGTTGTCTTTCCCGTCATTAATATCTGCGGCGTTTAATTTTCTTTGCTTGCACGCGGAACATTCAAGACTTTTCAAAATTGTATAACATAACTACACTCGACGGACCAGTAGAAGGACGAAGGACCAGTAGAAGAACGAAGCAGACGTTACAATTCTTGGTGCCGTTAAGGAACTTCGAAAAACTACATCCTTTACCCACTACTTCTTCTTCCATGGTCTTTATTGATATTTTCTTTTCCTTAACAACCATTCAAACTGCGTCGCCAGTCACTAGGGTAGGAGGAGAGGGGGGAGGGTGACGGTGGGTTAACGAGGGGGTGCAGCTGCAGAGTTGATAATTTATTACACAGCAGGTGGCGGGGCAGGGGTGTCAGGGGCTGCTGTGTGGGGTGCAGGGGGGCGGGGCAGTGGTGTCTGAGGCTGTTGTGTGAGGTGAGGCTCGAGGGATGAGTGTGCAGTTTCTGTCTTCGCTGTTATACAACCTGTTCTTGGTTAAAAGAAATTACATTCACGAAACTTTCCTTGAAATGCTATGGACAATTTTCTTTGAAGTACCCGATGTTCAAGGAAATCAGCCAAGTTCTTCCTCCTTGACAGGCAACAAATTTACAGAATAAACTTGGTATTATTTTCGTCTCCCGCTGGTCCACAATGGAGGCTCCAGGGTAGTGTGGAAGCAATTTATGGACTCAGTGATTGACCGGGACATTGAGGCGCAACTGAATATAAATAAAAAAAAAGGCACTCATGATATCTTGCTCAGCAGGATGGAGAAGGCTAAAGTGTCTTATTCCATGACAAAAAAAAGACGTTAACAAAACCTTTGGGTACCGTTATTAGCAAGACAAAGTGAGAGCCGTAGACAGTGAGCCCGACAAAACCTGTGAGAGGCATCCCCGCGCCGCCTCGCCGACGTAACTGAGCAGCGTCGAGACAGCGCCGCCAGCGTGCCGCGCCTTCCTTGGTATGGAATGACGAGGCGTTTCTGCAGAAATTTGCCAAATTTGGGCTAAAATAATTTCCTTTATCATCGTCCTTTCGATCCATCTTCTTTGTATTCACACTAATGAATAGTGATGTAGTGACTTCAAAAAACACTTCATGGGTGAGTTCTTGAGAATTTATCGACTTAATTTTCCTCGAAATGAGTAGTCCACGCTGCTGCAAACGTTGAAAAAAAAACCCATCTTGCAAACAGTATAATAAGGGTTTATACAAAAAGCGCTTTCGATGTGTTAACTGGCGATCCTCTACAGTCACAGGATCTCGCGGGCGGAGGTGGTGGGCTGATGACTGGTGTTAACCCCTTGGATGCGAATTTCCTACAAGAGGACATCACCAAACTACGGGAGTGGATTAAAAAGTGGCTGCTCCAGTTTAGTGAAGGAAAATGTGAGGTCATGCAGGTTGTGAGGAAAAATCCAGAATACCAATACCACATGGGAAATACTCCACCACCCACCACATAGGCACAGAAAGACCTGGGAGCGTATGTTACCAGGCTACCAGTGAAAGCCAAATCCGTGCCAATCGCAGCGGACGGGTTAACCCGCGGGTGAGGTTACTCCGTAAATCGATGGGGAAGGAACGGTGTGCCGTTTGTGGGGCCTTCAGATATAATTATTGTCCACATAAAAACTGAAACATGACACTACTGCACTGTGGACCTACGGGCGGTAGAAGGCAAAGCAAAAGAATACAGCCATGGTAGTACGTACTGTAGGAGACAGTAATTGGTGCTGTAATCGTCTGAGGAGGCTTGTACCGGCTGACACCTGACAGCGTTAGGAGACATGGACGGACATAACTGTTTGTGTGATAATATATGATAATGTTTGCAGAGTCGAGTGTATCGCAGCAGAGCAGAACTGGTTAAAACTAGGCACGAATAAAGAGGTGCGTCTGAGAACATAATTATATGGCCAGTCTATTTCGGGTTTAGTAGACACTCACCTACTCCTTAGCCCATGCATGAATAGGAGTCTTCCACTGAGCCCTGTTCCATAAACCACTTTCTATTCTTCGTTTATTATCTCTAAAAATATATGTTCCCCTGTCAAGTGCCGGTAACTCTAAACTCTACATTACTCCACGTCAGAGGAGGTATCAGGACACCTCTCCTCCCGAAATTGACTTCTCTTTCGGCCACTCCTCTGTACTTTTTTTAGGAGCAGTGAGTTGCGGGCCTTTTTTTTCATTATTGTTTTCTTTTTTTATGCCCTTGAACTGTCTTCTTTGCTGTAACAAAAATAAAAAAAAGACGTCCAAAACAATAGAAATTACGCACCTCAAGGTTGTATGCTGAAAAATGCACACCCTTTGAAACTGCAATTATCTCAGATTGGGGCAGAAGGAGTTTAGTGCCTTCCTTCCAGTGCCTCAAAACCTAAATTTTTCCATCTGACAACTCGACACAACCTTCCACATATCTACGTATTCCCTTTCATAGCACACACACAGCTGTCCCCTTATACAACATTAAACATATGAGTATTTGATCACTCTTAACTCGAAGCCCTGCGTGTGGACCCTGTGTGTGTGACAATAACAGCTGCAGGCCCGTGATAGTGTGACATGTATATAGTCCCCGCTGCCCTGAATATACACAGTCATCTTTTGTGTAACCTGAAGATCTACGAGTACTTGATTTCTATTGGTTACGTGAAGGAATGAGCCGGGGAACGAGGGATGAAGAAAGCACACACACACACACACACACACACACACACACACACACACACACACACACACACACACACACACACACACACACCTTGACGGCGTGTCCCCTGGCAAGCTTTTGGAGGAATTCCCTGCATGTGGGGCGGTACGTTGGGCGTTTTTTCTCCACTTGAAGGAAAATGAACACTGCTATCACTGCCAGGCGTTGAGTGCCGCTAGATTAGTTTATGTGACTCCTACACTTCATATAAATGTTCCGCGCCGTCACGAAGGTTGGGGACGCGCCACGAAGATGCAACATGTTCACTGGAGTCATACTTGTTATCTTGTAAGTTATGTATAAGCAAGTTTTAGTGGTGCTTATTTTTCAGATATAAAGAAGCGCTCACGAGAGATGTAAACGCAAATCACTACCAAATGTGTTAGTCAATTTTGTGAACCCAACAATTCAATATATCACACAAGTATCTTTTGTTTTCTCAAGCTTAACATTGCGTGTGAAATATAATGTTACGGTACAGCATCAGTAAATATGAACAAAATATACTTTTATTAAAACCTTATGGCAGAGAAAGCACTGATTCATTCGCTTTCCGTAGCTAAATATTTCACGCAGAGTAGATTATTAGCACTACTTTGGCTAAGCATGATAAGCTGAAGGCATTACAGTTTGCAAGCATTACGATCAGAGCTTCAGCAGGCCGCTCTCTCCTGCCTGACATCGGGGCAACGGATCCTGTGAATACCAGTGAGCGACCTGATCCCTCTACCCGTTACATGGACCCCCTACCCCTGTATCCCCCGCCTCCTCTTTCATCTATCCACCTCCTTACTACCTCCCTCCACTTCGTAAACCCCCTCGCCCTCCCTGCACCACCTGTTTCCCACCTCCTCCCTCCACCTCCATCTAACCACCCGCACCGTTACTCTCTGCCTCCCTCAACTTACCTCTCTCCTCCACCTCCCTCTCTCTTGTTTTCTTACATATCCCTCGTCTACCTCCCCACTACCCTCCTCCTCCACCTGCCCCCGTCCCACCGTCTTACACCAACTCCCCATCCATCCCCACCCCGTCTTCCATCCATCTCCTCACTACTCCCTCTTGCATCCAGCCTCTGAATACCCCCCTCCACCTTCTATCTTATATAACTTCGCTTCCCTCCCTACCCCCTTTCCTACCTTCTCCACCTCCACCTTCTTCACCTTAACAGAAAAACGCAGCTAAGGTCAGGGAAGCACTTTAAGGTCAGGTGGATCAAGGTTACGTTATTATCGAACAGTCCAGCGCAGGTGAGCACAGAATAAGGTACCGAGTGACCCTTCAGTATACCTCCTCGATAAATATTGTGAACATATCAATCGTGGCTCATCAGTATCGTCCATGCCTTAGCGAGGGGGTGAGCGGCGACCATGCACCCTCCCAGCACCAAACACAAAGGAACACAAAGGAAGAACAAACAACAGCAGACCCCCGCCGCCAGACCCTCCAAACCGGTACCTTTTGCTTGAATAAAGGAAAAATAATAGTGAGCATTTCTCACACTGAAATTGAATGACCACAGACGAAAATAAAAGAGTAAGCAGGATAGTAATGGCAGCGCTAATGATATATATTGAGGATGAGCGAAAACCAGGAAGGAGAGACACTGCTTACATAAGGGACGCAAGTACCAGAGTTATCGTATTACTTCGTGGTTTAGGGCAAGGTTCTCTATCTTGGGTAACTGTTTCTCTGCTTTAATTCTCGCCCACTTTACCAGCGCTATATATTGAGAATGAGCGAAAACTAGGAGGGAGAGATACTGCTTACATAAGTGACGTAAGCATCAGCCGGTTATCCTATTACTTCGTGGTTTGGGGCAAGGTTCTCTGTCTGGGGTAACTGTTTTCCTGCTTTAATCACTCTGTCTCCCTCGCTGTGTTGTATCGACTTGAAAATGCTCTGCAGAGTTTTTAGTGCATCTGTATACGCGAAAATCAATACCTTTTACTGCCCATCAGCCCGAGCTAGTTTGCTTGTGTGTGAGTTACCTTTCTTGAGTAGCTGTTTCTCTACTTGGATT
>NW_026110364.1:87500-129769 GCF_024679095.1 Eriocheir sinensis | reverse complement strand
TATATAAATTACATCGCCTTACTCTACTATCAAAACGTCAAAATTATTTAAGTTGATGATTTAAATTATACTTATTGATGATAAGGTTGAGTCGTCGTAAAGTTGAACGGCCTCGTGTTCAGGAGGATGCGAGTTCAATCTCGCCTCGGTGCCACCAAGCTGGGACTTTTTCAGCCGTGCCGAGTGGCTTAAAACTACCCACATGCTGTCCAGAAGACCTTCACCTATCAACCCGGACTTCTAGATTCTAGGATCAAAGATGTAGCTCTGGGAGGGCAGCATGAGCCAGATGCAAGATGGCGCTATTTATAAACACTCTCGCCTGCGCCAGAACGGGCTGGGCCGACCATCAGGACTCTACCGGAAAGAAGCCTTGGACCGACCATCAGATCCACTGGAAGAAGCCTACTGGCGCAATAGGCTACGCAATGTAAAAAAAAAAAAAAAAAAACTATCCATCCGTATTAAGGAGGACATAAGTGTAGTACGTTAAAGTATATGCGATATTCTAAATTGGGTAGTTGCTGAATCGTGGGGATCTGGGGAATCAGGCATGACAAAACTAAGATTATGTCTTTTGGCACAAATTCTCGACTTTTTTTTTTTTACAAGAAAGGAGACAGCTTAAGGGTACAATAATAAAGGAAACAATGAGGTAAAAAAAGCTCCGCTACTTCGTTAAGCTTCCAAAAAAGAATCCAAAGAGGTGGTCGAAAGTAGGGGTAACAATTTCTGGGAGTGTCCAGATACCCTCTCCTGAATGAGCCCCAAGCTCGAAGGGCAGGAGATAGAACATACAGATGAAGGAAGATTGTTCCAGAGTCATTACCAGCATGAGGGATGACAGAAGGAGTGAAGATGCTGATTAACCTTGCATAAGGGCTTTGGACAGTGTTAGGGATGAGCATGAGTAGAAAAATTGCGGTGCAGCGGGGCCGCGGAGGGGGGGAGGCATGCAGTTAGCAGGTTCAGAAGAGCAGTCATCGTGGAAATATCGATAGAAGATAGAAAAGAGAGGCAACATTGCGGCGGAAATTAAGAGGTATGAAGACTATCAGTAAGAGGAGGAGAGCTTGGATGAGACGAAGAGCCTTAGACCCAATTTCTGTCCAAGAGAGCAGTGTGAGGGAGCTCCCCTGACACGTGAGATGCACATTCATGCGTAGGTGGACAAGCGCCCTGTATAATATGACAAAGTAACTGTGCGGGGAGAAGAACTGGCGGAGACGATACAGAACGCCCAACCTCAAGGAAGCTGATTTAGTGAGAGAGGAGACAGAAGTTTCCAGTTAAGATTTTGAATTATGGATAGACCGAGGATGTTTAGTGTTAGAAGATGATGACCAGCTGAGTGTTGGGTTTCGAAGAATAGGGGATAGGGTGTTCGGAAGATTGTAGTCAGAGTTGATAGGTGGAGAGGCTGTTTTGAAGGGCATTGAATGACACAAGGTTCCTTCTGGCCCCAATCGGAAAGTCGATAGTAAGGTCTGAGGTTAAGCTTTCTCAGCCTCTAGCCAGGGAGTTATGTAATTCTGTTGAGAGGGTCTTCTGTTGAAAGAAGTTGTGGAATAATGCAGAGTGGAATCATCAGCGGCAATATAATCTGTACATGATCTAGGCCTATTTTCAGTCAAAGGGAAAAAACTTATTAGTTTCAGTTCAGAAGCCGTTGAATTAGGTATTACCATAGACCCAACATTTAGGTTCCATAAATCATATTCGATCAATGAAGTTAGCAAGGTTGCAGGACTGTCTAACGAACCCGCTGAAATCTACCTTTTGTGTTCGGTCGGCAGGTTTTTATAACTAAGTTTTCACCACTCGCCATACGCCCCTCTGGAGTGTGGATCATCAAGTTTGGAGTACATTGTATGTACGCTGACTCTTGTCACTCCTGGAATCTGTTCAACGAGAAGGTGGGACTCAAACAAGTCTCGGGTTCTGGATGATGTCTTCTGCATTAACAGCGGCTGATAGTTTTTGATCTCTTTTCAGTCAAGGGAAGACTTCATGTCCTGATCTTTATTACATGCGCTGGAAGATTCTTTAATTGCGGTGTCTGCTATATCTCTTTCTGATGCATGTATTTACTATAGCTCCTAACATGGGCAATACAAGAGGACACTGTTGCAAGATATTTATTGTTCCCCAAAGCTCCTGTGAAGCCAGACGTAGATTCTTTTATGTCCGTGTTTGATTTCGCCCTTTGAATGCCCTTCCTACTCGTTTCCAGCAGAAGAACCCAACCTTGGTGCTTTTCTTTAAAAGTGGACTCCAGGATTTCATGGGTGCTGCTGCTCTGTTTGACTACTGTTAATTGGTTGCCAATCTGTCATCATCTTATTGCTTTGTAATTATGGATCATAGCAAACTTCTCCAGTCTTTTCTTTGTTCATAAAACAATGTTTCTGGCAGTGGTTTATAAAGACTGGTGTGTTAGTTTGCATATGGGGCACCCCCAGTGGGAGCCCAAACCAGGTAAGAACCTCTCTCAACCAAAATTGGCTGGGGCCACTTGGTCCTTGGTGTTGGAGTTTGAGTTGGTGCCTGGCCATTCTTAGTGTGGCTGGGCACTGGCGGTTCACCTGGCACTGCCCTCAGGAAAGTGTTGAGGCTTCCTTTGAACTTGCGTCCACTGGGCATTTTCCTTTTACGTTTAATCTCCTGGGCAGTGCATTGAAAATTTTGGGTCCATCATGTCCCTGGACCTTTTGTTCACCAAGGCAGTATTTCTTTAACAAACACATATTTACCTCTCGCTAGCGTTATCAAAGTTACACTCGCCCAGTAATATTTGGGCCCATGCTACACGTGTGTAAGTGTAACAGTGCCTGCATGGGTAGGCTTGGCTATCAAACCACTATAGTCCATTGACTTCTAATCTTGAGCCCTGTGGCTTGGGGCCGTGGGTGAAAAAAAAAAAAACCTTCTATTCTCCCCTGGCAGATCTAGCGGATGACCTACAGGCAGATCTGTCTCTACTGTTAGTCTGGCACGTTATCTATTTATAGATTATATAATTATATACTCATAATAATAACGACTGCATGGGTGTCATGAATGGCTTGGGATTAGAGTGGAAAGACAACGATCGAGTTGCAGCCTATAGGGCTCACAGTTAAAATCGATAGACTATAGTGTTAATTCTTCTCAGTTTTGGAAATTATTCACCACTCATTACTCTGCTTTTGATATACATACACAAAAATATCAACATCAACGGCACAAACACAAAGATCTGTCAGTCACACAGAACAAGACTCAAAACCCCATTTCTTTGGATGAATGTGAGGCAACAGAAATGAAGAGGAGGAGGAATAGGTGAGAGGCAGGAGGAGGAGGAGGAGAGGTTTAACTCAGGGCTGTGGGAGCTGCGTGGCCCCTGCCCCTCCCCCCTCTACTGCACCTTTGTTTTTTGGGGGAAGCCTCCCTGTGGCGCTGCTGGTAGACTTTGCTTGACCATTTTCTTGACAGGCAACAGCAGCGTCAAGTTGGCCACACACCAGCCCCTTGCTTTGGCAAATGGCACCATGTGGATACAAAGCCACTGGTTTGTTTTGTCTTCTGGATACGTGAGCAACTGACCTTGGTCGTTTGTGACGTACACCAAGGAAAGTTGTTGCAAAGGTTGATGCCCAAGTCTTCCACCAGGGCGGTGGCAGGAAAAGGTCAAGTGTGATTCCAGCTGGAGACCTTATTCCCATTAGTTTTCTGCCTGAGCACTCTGTTCATGGTATGAAAAGTGGGGAAACCCACACTCACGTCTTCCACTCATACACAAACTTGCTTGATGCTTGTACGCCAAGTCACTGCTCATACAATTGCCAAGGCATTTTTAGTGATTTTCTTTGCTCAGTAAATTCGAAACGCTTTGTAAACCAAGGCACTTTGGTAACTGGAGGTATTACTGTATATAAAAATCTTTCAAACAAGTAATTTAGACGGACAAGAAAGAAAACATCACCACAAAGAACTCCTCATCACATCACAGGTGTCTTTCTTCACCGTGATACGGCACTTCAGGTAAAATAATACCAATTTCCTGTAGTCATGAATAATCACTGCACCCTTCATCACTGGCACATATTGAGGCCTTTGTTGGAGGCTTCGTGTCTTATGCCTGTGCAGTAAAAGCACAACTGTCAAAACTAACAGGGAACACTGGCGCCCTCCTTTCTGCAGTAGCGTCTTCTTAAGTAAGCATAATTGCCAAACTAACAGGAATACTTCCAAACTCTCTTCAAACTTTTCCCGGCAGGTTCTCCTGGCCACCTCACCGACAGGACGTTAAGCCATGTAGCTGTGGTTGGCGATAGCCCACGGGTCAAAGTTTGCCGGAACTAGGTGCAGCTGTGCCTGAGGGTTGCCATGATGGCAACACCTTCATCAGCAAGTAACAAAGCCAGGCTTCATCCACTGACAGGAACGGACAGCAGCGGAGAAGCCGTCATGTGGAAGCCCTTCAAGGTGAGGCCGCAGGTTTATTTCCAGGAATCACTGTGCACTAAATCAAATGTAGTTTACAAATCTTCTAATACGTAATCAGTTTAACAACCTGCCATGTTGCATCTCTTTCTATCTTCTACCGATGTTTTCATGCTGACTGCTCTTTTCTGAACTTGCCAGTTTATGCTCCCTCCTCAAAAATGGCCCCGCAGGCACTCTGGGAACTTCTCTGCTCTTGCCTCATCCCAAATCTATCCAAATTCCTTCTGAAAGAAAGTTCACCAGCACTTCATTCTTTCATCCATTCCGCTGGTAAAGTCTAGAACAGCCTTAAGTCCTTGGCCTGTCCTTCCCCCTGCCTACGACTCTGAACTTCCTTCACAGGGAGAGTGTGGTGACACCTCCATGTGAATTTGACCTGTCTTCTGGCCTCCTGGTTCTGTTTTCTGGCTGTTGGAGCAGCGTCTGGCAGGCTTTTTTTATTGCTGTTTTGTTTTTCCCCTTGAGCTGCCTCCCTCCCTCCCCTGGCTGTAAGGAACAACCTGGTACACATTGTTGCATCTCAGCCACAGTGCATGTTGAGTGCCGTGACAGCTTAATGGGCCTTCAGGGACATAAGTGATCTGTCAATAATAAATTAGCGCCCAGATAAATGGCCTGTGAGACTAAATTCATGTTAGTAGACAAAATGCCTTAGTATGCCACAGTGCTGTGTGCTTACTTCCTCCCTGCCTTATAATGCCACTAGGCAGATGCATAACACAGTGAGCCCTCAACACACTACTCTGACCCCTCAGGAAGAGTTCCACACACAGCTGTGGGCTCGGTCTGCTGGCACGTGGCCCCAGCGACAATCGTTTTTTGCGCTAACAGACTCGGAGGAGCTGCAGGAAAAAACACACACACACCGTCACGGCCAACACTCTCCACACGCCTGGAGGAGGGGAGGCATTGGTGTTACCGTCCATTCTTGTTGTCTTTGATCATGGTTATTTTCTGATATGTAGCAGAGGCAGCTGTACCAGGACACACCTTCACCTGTGGTAGCTGTTATAAAGCTTCATTAGTCTGGTCTGTACTGTCTCCTCGCCAGTTCTTCTCTCCCCCTGCACAGTTAAGCCATCCATTTACAGGGCCTTGGTCCGCCCCTCGTATGGAGTATGCATCCTCTGTGTGGGGGGGGGTCCACTCACACAGCCTCCTTGGACAGAGTGGAGTTAAAGTCTTTCTGTCTCATCAGCTCTCCTCCCTTTTTTTCATACTGATAGTCTTTACCTCTCAAATTCCGCTGCCATGTTGCCTCTCTTTCTCTATCTTCTATCGCTATTTTCATGCTGACTGCTCTTCTGAACTTGCTAACTGCATGCCTCCCCCTCCCGCGGCCTCCTGCTGCACACGACTTTCTACTCATGCTCATCCCTTATATTGTCCAAACCCTTTGCAAGTGGGTCAACCAGTGCATCTTTCACTCCTTCATCCCTCACGCTGGTAAACTCTGGAACAATTCTTCCTTCATCTGTATTTCTCTTGCTCTACGACTTGAACTCTTTCAAGAGGAGGGGATCAGGACCCCTCACCTCCCGAAATTGACCTCTCGATTTGGACACTCCTTGGACCTCTGTTCGGGCGCAGTGAGTAGCGGGCTTTTTTTTTTTTATTTACGCCCATGAACTGTCTTCCTAGCTTTTTGGTATCGGTACATCCCTTAATAGAAAGTCTATTAATAAGGGAAGCATATATGAATTTTCTGAGTCAAGATCTTGTACTTTTGGTAGGTTGTTAGGTATTAAACCCATGACAGCCAGCACCCTATGGTATAAATCAGCAAAGTGGCCTCACTCTTTGTTGTATAGAAAGTCTCATTAGTAAGGAAGTGTATAGAAATGGCTCACAACTCTTTTCTTCCACAGGTGAGGTGCCGGGCCACAGTGACAGTGACAGTGCAAGTAGCGCCAGGAGTTCAGGAACCAAGACTCCTACTAGCAGCAGCAAAGGCAGGATGACCCAGGACCCACTTCCTTTCCCCAGGACCAAGTAGCAGGTAGTAGTAGTGTAGTAGTAGTTAGTAGTAGTAGTGGTAGTAGGTGGAGAAAAAGCATGATTCCTACCATCCAAAAATCTCATCCTCTCTTCATTTTCCTTCCCACATGTTTCTCCCTTGTGTCTCTCTCTCTGTCATCATCCTCCTGCCCTTCATCCTCCCTTCATGTCTTCCCCTTGTGTGTCCCTTCTCTGTCATCATCCCTGCCCTTCATCCTCCCTTCATGTCTTCTCCCTTGTGTCTCCTCCTCTGTCATCATCCTCCTTCTGCATCCTCCCTTCATGTCTTCCCCTTGTGTCTCCTCTCCTCTGTCATCATCCTCCCCCTGCCCTTCATCCCTTCATGTCTTCCCTTGTGTCTCCTCTCTGTCATCATCCTCCTGCCCTTCATCCTCCCTTCATGTCTCTCTCCCCTTGTGTCCTCTGTCCTCTCTCTGTCATCATCCTCCCTTCATGTCTTCTCCTTGTGTGTCCTCTCTGTCATCATCCTCCCTTCATGTCTTCCCTAGTGTCTCCTCTCTGTCATCATCCTCCCTTCATGTCTTCCCTTGTGTCTCCCTCTGTCATCATCCTCCCTTCATGTCTTCCCTTGTGTCTCCTCTCTGTCATCATCCTCCTCCTTCATCCTCCTTCATGTCTTCCCTTGTGTCCCTCTCTGTCATCATCCTCCTTCATGTCTTCCCTGTGTCTCCTCTCTGTCATCATCCTCCTGCCCTTCATCCTCCCTCTTCATGTCTTCCCTGTGTCTCCTCTCTGTCATCATCCTCCTTCATGTCTTCCCTGTGTCTCCTCTCTGTCATCATCCTCCTGCCCTTCATCCTCCCTTCATGTCTCCTCTCTGTCACGGGGCATCTTTGTCCTTCATCTTCTTATATCATTTTCTTCTCCTTGATCATGTTTCTTTCTTCCTCTCTAATATTCTTCCCTTGTCTCCTCTTTTGTTATGTAATTTCCTCTTCTTTGTACCATTTTCCCCAATTCCTCCTTCCTAATATTTATCTTCTCCTCCTTCCACAACCCTGTCTTCTAATATTTTCCCTCATGTTTCCTCTTTGTTATATAATTTCCTCTTCCTTTTATACTGTTTTTTTCCCAAATTCCTCCTTTCTAATATTTATCTTTTTTTCTCTCCTCCTCCTCTCCTTTCTACCCTTCCTCTTTCTTCTTACTGTTCATTTCCATTTCCTCTTCCTGTCAAATATTCTTCCATCACTTTCCTCCTCCTTCCCTCTATTTCTCTTCCTTCTCTTTCTCTCTCCATCTTAGTTTCCTTTCTTCTTCCTCCCCATACTTTAGATGTTGAAGGAAACTTTAATTATGCATTATCTTCTTCTTCTTTCTCTCTCTCTCTCTCTCTCTCTCTCTCTCTCTCTCTCTCTCTCTCTCTCTCTCTCTCTCTCTCTCTCTCAGGGGAAGATTTAAACAGTTATCTTTTGATTTCATTTATTTATTAACATGTTTCTTGATACACTTTATTGTTCTTTCTGATCAAAGTCCAGGTATGCTCTCCTCACACACACACACCAACAGGGAGCATATGCCAAGGTGGTGTCGCTTCAGAGAGGGAGAGAGTATGGGGAAGGGGTCTTATGTATGTGTCTAGGGGCATGTGTCTGTGGGGTTTGTAAACATACTGGGTGAGGGACATCCAGAGCTGTGGTGAGAGAGAGAGAGAGAGAGAGAGAGAGAGAGAGAGAGAGAGAGAGAGAGAGAAAGAGAAAGAGAGAAAGAGAGAGAGAGAGAGAGAGAGAGAGAGAGAGAGAGAGAGATAAACAGTCAATTTTCAAACCACTAAGCATATGGAACCTACACAGCTGCAATATCAACTTGGCTTACATTAGTGCGTAATTGATTTTAGCGAGTCCATTGGGGCGTTGGACCATCATATCCTTTCTCCTTTTCAGCTGAAAGACACAGTCCCAACATTTGTTTTTTTTCCTCTCATGTGTTGCCTGAAGCTGACACATGAGAGGAAGGGACAGGTGCTGGGACTGTGTGGCAGAGCGGAGGGAAGGACAGGACCCAAGGAAGCCAACGCCTCAACAGACTCGCTAAAATGGTTTCTAATTTTAACACTACTACAATTATTACTGCTATTTCCTATGTTGCTGCTACTACTTCACAATTATTAAGGCTTTCAAGTTGCTGCTAATACTACTACTACTACTTACTACTACTACAATTATTACTGCTATTTCTGCCGTTGCTACTACTACTACTACTACTACAATTATTACTGCTATTTCTGCTGCTACTACTACTACTACTACTACTACTACTACAATTATTACTGCTATTTCCTAATACTACTACTACAATTATTACTGCTATTTTGCTGCTGCTGCTACTACTACTACTGCTTACATTAATACGATTATGACTGCTATTTCTTCTACTACTCCTAATACTACTACTATTACTTCTACTACTCTTATATTACTGCTATTTCTGCTGCTGCTGCTATCACTACCACTTCAACTGCTACTTCTACTACTATGGTCACATATAAATAAATTGCCTCTCTTCCATCTTCTGTCGATATACCACGCTGACTGCTCTTCTGAACTTGCTAACTGCATGCTCCTCCTGCGGCCTCATCTCACACGACTTTCTACTCATGCTCATCCCTATACTGTCCAAACCCCTTATGCAAGAGGTCAACCAGCACCTCACTCTTCATCCCTCACGCTGGTAAACTCTGGAACAATCTTCCTTCATCTGAATTTCCTTCTGCCTACGATATGAACTTTTCAAGAGGAGGGTATCGACACCTCTCCCGAAATTGACCTCTTTTTGGCAGCTCCTATGTACTCCATTCAAGAGCAGTAAGTAGGGCTTTTTTTCATTATTTTTTTTATGCCCTTTAACTGTCTCCTTTGCTGTAAAAACAAATAATAATAATAATTCATCTCTTCTCAGGTACACAAAAATACATCTGGCTCTGTAGTAAAAATAAAAGTTATTTCTAATAATTTACTGTGATTTTTAGAACCTTTGCTTCTTGTGAAGAATTTCTATCAGGAAATGTTGAAGGCCATGAGGAGGAAAGAGAAGAATGAGGCAGAATGTGCAAGTGTGATGGAAGGGAGATCATGTTGCCCTCCCTGAAAGATGTAAAGCATTGTACTCGGTCACCAGCCACACACACACACACACATGCAGGACTCTCCCAGATACAACCCTTACTTATTATGATGTGTTCTGACCCCTGTGCTGATCTAGACATCCACCCAGACACACACACACACAAGACTGCAAAGGGGAGAATGCAGAAATATCGTAGTGGTGTATGTCCCTCCTAAAAACAATTCATTGACAGAAGAATTGTACAAGAAGAAGCTGGAAGACACATTGGATTGCTGGAGGAGAAAGATAAGATTCTGATAATGGGAGATTTTAATTGTAAGGAAGTGTCATGGGAAAACTGGTCAACGGAGGGAAGTGAAGCTTCATGGGGGAATAAGGTTTTGGAATTGGTTATAGATAACGTCCTCACACAGTGGGTAGAAGAAAATATGAGATGCAGAGGAGACGAGCCATCTAAATTGGCCTTGATAATCACCAGGGAGCTGGATATCATAGAGGTGATGAACTATAAGAGCCCTATAGGGAAGAGCGATCACGTACTTATCGAGTACATATTACGAGGAGGTAAAATAAACAGGAATGAGGACTGCAGGAAAGAATGGTTTAACTTTAATAAGGCAAATTTTTAACAACTTGGGAAACATTTTGAGGAAGCACAATGGGATACTTTTTTTGAGGCTGAAAATGTGGAGGAAAAATGGGCTATCTTTCTACTGATTTACAACGAAGGAGTGGAAAAGTGGGTACCAAGGATGAAAGAAGGCCAGACATCAAGAGAAGAGTGGTACAATAGAAAGTGTGTAGACGCCAAGCAGGATAAGGAGAAGGCATGGAACAAATGGAGAAAAAATAGGAGGATGGATCTATGGAATGAGTACAAGAGGAAGAGGAATGCTTATGTCAAAGTAAGAAGAAAAGAAAAAAAGAATTTTGAGAAAAAATATTGTAGACCAGCCAAAACTGCTTTATGAGTTCATAAATGGAAAGTTGATAAAATAGAGATGAGATTCAGAAAGTTAAAGTTAGTGGTGAAACTTTTGATAGTATAAGTGAAATAGTAGAAGTGATGAATAATTGTTTGCAAACAGTGTTCACAAAGGAGAGTGAGTTTGAAGGTGTAGATGCAGTGCCGGGGAATAGAGTGCATGGGTCTGGAGAGAATACAAACATCAGCAGATGAAGTTATAAAATTATTGGAAGAATTGGATGCGAGGAAATCAGCAGGACCGGATGGTATATCAAATTGGGTGCTAAAAGAGTGTAACCAGCAAATAGCTGAAAAGTTGAGCAACTTGATTAATGTTTCACAAGCACAAGGGAAGGTACCGAGAGACTGGAAGAGGGCTAACATCGTCCCAATACATAAAGGAGGAAGTAAGGAAGACCCGTTGAACTATAGGCCAGTGTCATTAACAAGTGTAGTAGCAAAGATGTGTGAGAAAATTACAAAAAAACAGATGGGTGGAGTATTTAGAAGAAAACAGTACATTAACAAATAGCCAATTCGGATTCAGAGGAGAACGGTCTTGTGTAACTAATCTGATCAGCTTCTATTCAAGAGTAATTGATATAATACAGGAAAGAGACGGTTGGGCAGATTGTGTGTATCTGGACTTAAAGAAGGCATGTGATAAAGTACCACACAAGCGATTAATATGGAAACTTAATCATGTTGGAGGTCTGGGTGGTTCAATATTGGATTGGATTGTGGACTTTTTGACGAAGAGAGAAATGAGAACAGTAATTAGGAATAATAAATCAAGCTGGATGGAAGTGACCAGTGGAGTCCACCAAGGATCATGTTTGTAATATATATTAATGACATAACAGAAGGGGCGACAAGCTATATGAATATGTTTGCTGATGATGCTAAAATAATGAAGAAGACTGTGTAGCCCTGAGCCAAGATCTTGATATAATAAGCGAATGGTCATGCAAATGGGAAATGACATTCAATACAGAGAAGTGTAGCGTAATGGAGTTTGGTAAGAGCAGTAGATGAATATCGGGGAACTGCTCTCTGAGTAATGAAAGAATCATGAAAAAAAACTGAAGAAAAAGATTTGGGAGTGATCATAACAGACAAGTTATCCTTTGGAAAACATATAGACCGGATAACTGGGGAAACATACAATCCTCTTAGAAACATAAAAGCAGCATTAATATATTTAGATGAAGAAATGGTAAAGAAACTCATAACATCGATGATACATCCAAGACTGGAATATGCAGCATTAGTGTGGTCACCTATGTAGAAGACAGAAATTAGAAAGTTGGAAAGAGTACAAAGAGCAGCGACTAAATTACCGGAAACTCTGAGAGAACATACCTATGAAGAAAGACTGGAGAAATTGGGACTAACAAAACTAGAGAGAAGAAGAGAGAGAGGGGACCTAATAGCATTGTACAGGATACAAGAGGGATTGGAGAAATTGGACAGGGAAGCCCTAGTGGTACGTGACAGAAGTGTGACAAGAGGCAGTGATAAGAAATGACAAGAAATACAGTTTTCCATACAGAAGTATAACAACATGGAACGGACTGACAAGGAGACTGTGTGTGCAAAAATGATTCATAAATTTAAAGCCAAACTGGATAATAAGCATTATGGAGATGGGACAGCACGAGCCTAGTACGGCTCTTTTCCTGTATTTCACAACTAGGTAAATACAACTAGGTAAATACACACACACACACACACACACACACACAAAACCACACACACACACACACACACACAAAACCACACACACACACACACACACACACACATGCAAGACACTTGGTCTGCTGCTTGATCTAGAGTACCCGCTGCAAAGAGGCCTGGAGGACAACACTGAAGTCTTCTCCCCTGTACAAGCAGCATGACTGGTGAAGCTTTTCTCACCAACCAAACTACTAATGGTGTCTCTCTTCTCCAAGGAGTCGTGGTAACTACATTTTTCACCTTTCAGCTCACCCCTGCAGGAAGGTTTGCATAGATATGACACTTTCTCTTGAGCGTTCCCCTTGGCTGCTGAAGTGTTTTCAAAATCACACAAAGAAGTAAAGAGAGCACCTTGCTGGGATCCTGCTGAACCTGATCTCCATTCTGGCCAGCAGCAGCAGTATTTTGTAGCCAGTTTTATGTAAAATGTCTCCTGGTGACTGTAGTGCTGCTTCCTGCCTGTGTGCATGCCTCACTGTTAAACATACCTCTTGGGAGATGGTGCAGGCTGCTCTCCTCACCCACAATATGAGGCACGGGTGAATACTCTTGTGGTCTCCAGCGAGCAAAACTTGCATCATCTACCAAGGTCTTTTCTGGTGAGTCTCCCGAGTTTGGCCGCCAAGAAACACCTCCTTCGTCCAGGGGTGAAGACCTGAGGCTTAAGGGTTCTGCTTCACCTGCTGTCTTGGCCCCAGCAGCCACTTCCCTCCTGGCTTGTGGTGGCTTGACATCCTCACACCTGCAACAATCCTCATCATCATCATCACCCCAAGCTTCACCCCCTGCCCAAGTGTTGCCTCTCACCGGCAGTCACTAACAAGGACTGGACCTTACAAAAGAGTCTGTTGGAGAAAATCCTGAGCTGACTTTGCTTTTAGAGAATGCAAGAGGATTTTCAATATCAGTTTTGATTAAAAATATGCATCTTTAACCCTTGACTGCAAATTTCCTACCAGAAGACCTCACCAAGCTACAGGAATGGAACAAAAGTGGCTGCTACAATAATGAAAAAAATGGCAACAGGAATGGAACAAAAAGTAGCTGCTACAATAATGAAGAAAATATACAGGCCTGCACCTTGGGAGGGAATATCCAGCACACCAATACCACATGGGAAACACTCCACTATCCACCACAGAGCCAGAGAAAGACCTGGTAGTACATGTTTTCATGGTACCAATGAAACCAAATACATGCCCATCGCAGCGGACGGGTTAAAGATGCTTTATACCATAAGTTTTCCCAAGGATAATTTAAAAAAAAGCTCAAGGCTTCTCACCTGGACATTGAAGTGTTCCTCAGGATGCTCTCTGGCGACGGTGGCCTGCTGCTGTGCAGCCTTCATGGAGAGACTCATCGTCACTGCTGAGGGCGCTGTCCTGCTGCCCTGCGCTGACCTCTGTGAGTCTGCTCCCAGGCAGGCGGCAACCTTGGAAACATTTATAAAGAATAAGAAGAGGCGACACTGGCCACACTTATAACTACCATGTCTGTTTTGTTTATATTCCCTGCCTGTTCCCTTGTCAGTAATCTGTCAGCTGCAACACTTACCAGCATCTTGGTCCACCTGGGCACTCTGAGCCTGTGTCCGCACCACTGCACAGCCTTCAGACACCAGTACCAGCACAAGATCTTGTGTCAGCCAGTCTTTGGGTGTCTCAGGGAGGCCGCTTGCCTTCAGCCGGGGCCCAGCACTCCCAGGAAGGCTCACGGCCAGCCTGCCGCTCACACAGCCTGAGAGTGAGGAAATAATCAGAATAAAAAAAAAAATAACATGGAAACAAATACCTCACATACACAGTTTCTTACTAACTAAGAGTGAATGTTCATATTCTTGTCAAAACATTCAATCATTATACCTTAGGAACACTTTGGGGTTATCCAGATGATGCACAATGATACAACTAAATATTTACTGCAATATCAGAGTGAAACATCAACCAACATGAATCAATTAGGAGGTTATCAACGGAACATGACAATGACTCCATGCGCACCCTCATGGTTGAGGCCGACCGACTCAAACTCCACCTTGGCTGATTTCCCACACATTGACCCAACAAGGCTTGCAGTGGCCGGGCCCAGCGGTGGACGGGCTCTGCAGAAGAAAGTTGAAAACAGTGTTTGTAGAAAGAAGAACAAGATGCTGCAACAACCACAAGCTTCACCTCTTTGTGTCCATCAGTATACTGGAGACAAGAATGGAAACTAATTCAGTCTTGCTAAATAACTGTTGAGCAAGCCCTTCAGTTCGGCAAAGAATTGTAAAAAGAAAAAATACACTCCCAAACCCCAGTGCTTGGTCTGCTTGAGGATCCTGATCACTGTACTGCTGAACAACAACCAAACATGACTTTTCATTCCTCTCACACATGACAAATTTCACATTAGGGTTACACAGTATTAATGCACATCCCATGCAAGAAAATGGCATTACATTACTATGTTTAACCCTTGACTGTGGATTTCCTACCAGAAGACCTCACCAAGCTACAGGAGTGGAACAAAGTGTCTGCTATAATTCAATGAAGAAAATGTAAAGTCCTGCACCTTGGGAGAGGATATCCAGCACACCACACATGGGAAACACTCCACTATCCACCACAGAGGCAGAGAAAGACCTGGGAGTGTATGTTACCAGGTTACCAGCGAAGGACAAATCCCTGACAATCGCAGCGGACAGGTTAACCATCAACAGTCCACTACAGGATTATGGCCTTTCCTAGGATGCTCTAACTCTCCTGTCCTGTTAGTATACTCCTCCTGTTCAGGCTAATGCAGGCTAATTCCATTTTCCGCCTAGTTCTCTGTCTGGCATTAGTGTGCTCCATCCTGCCCCGCTCCCACTTCCGATTCACCTGGCCCCTGGTTTTCAGTAAGGTGCTATGCTCCATCCTGCCCTGGTGAAGAGGTGATTAGATCCACCTGGTTCTCTGTTGGTGGCAGGATGGAGCACACTAACTCCAGACAAGGTTCTAATTCCACCTGCTGCTGGTGAAGAGGTGGATTAAATCCTTGGGGCAGGATGGAACACACTAACACCAGACAGAGAACCAGGTGGAGCGGTGGAATTATAAACTTTGCTGGGGCAGGATGGAGCACACTAACACCTGACAGAGAACCAGGTGGAGCGGTAGAATTAGAACCCTTTGTTGGGGCAATGATGGAGCACACTAACACCAGACAGAGAACCAGGTGGAGAGGTAGAGTGCAGGCGAGATTGAGGAGGCGGGGTATAAGGACACCACTGCCTACAGTAACTTTCGGTAATGTACAATCAACTCGAAATAAAATAGATGAATTAGCAGCAAACTGTGAATATATAAGGAACTACCGAGAGAGTAGCTTCATAGCATTAACCGAAACCTGGCTTGAAGACAAGGATGTTGACGAAACAGTAAATATTGATGGTTTCTTGATAGTCAGGGGAGACATGAAGGACGTGGTGAAACAGAAGGAGGAGGGGCGGCGGTGTACATAAATGAGAGATGGTGTACTCAGGTTAACATAAAGGAACGTTTTGTTGTGACGACCTGGAATATTTAGTAATATCATGTAGACCTTTTTACCTACCACGTGAATTTAATAATGTGACGATTATAACTGTATACATCCCGACTGATGCCACTGAGGCAATAGCGAGTAAGTTATCACTAAATTGTGTTAGAAAATACGAAAATGAAAATCCTGAAGGAATTATGAAAGTGTTGGGGGATTTTAACCACTGTAATTTCCAACCATATGTACCTTTGTATCAGCAAACTGTAACTTGCCCCACTAGAGATAATAATATTTAAGATAAAATGTATTGTAATGTAAGGAACGGTTATCGTTCTTATCAAAAGCCTAAATTAGGTAAATCTGGCCACAATATGGTGTTTTTGGCTCCCACATGTAAGCAAACTCTGAAATGTAAACTGTGCAAGAAAATTAAGGTGCAGGATTGGAATAATGAGCACATGGTGAGTCTTCAAGGCTGTTTTGATTGTACAGACTGGGATGTGTTGTATAGTGAGTCCAACTCTATTAGTGCAAATGTAGATGTTTTAAATTCATATATTGTACAGACTGGGATGTGTTGTATAGTGAGTCCAACTCTATTAGTGCAAATGTAGATGTTTTAAATTCATATATTGTACAGACTGGGATGTGTTGTATGATGAGTCCAACTCTATTAGTGCAAATGTAGATGTTTTAAATTCATATATTGTACAGACTGGGATGTGTTGTATAATAAGTCCAACTCTATTAATGTAAATGTAGATGTTTTAAATTCATAAATTAACTTTTGTACCAACATGATTGTTCCAACTAAGGAAATTAGCATTTATCCAAATAACAAACCCTGGATAAATTCTGATATCAAAGCGTTATTGATTGAAAAGAAGAGAACTTTTATAAATGGTGACTGCATGCAAAGTAAAGTGATACAAAGCCAATTAAATAGGAAAATACTAGATGCTAAACAGTCAAATAAAGTTAAAATTGAAAACTTATTTAAGTCAAATAAGTCAAAAGATGCTTGGACAGGGGTAAACTACTGAGTGGCTCTAAAAAGAAAAGGTCATTAAAAGACCCACCAAACATGTAAATGATTTGAACTCCTTTTATGCAAGGTTTGATGTGCACCATTTTAATACTGAATGTGAAAATATTTTGTCAATGGTTAGGGGCATCAATGTAGAACGAATAATAACTCGTGATGATACGATGAACTCCATGAAACGTATACAATGTGGAAAAGCAAGTGGACCCGATAAAATTGGTTCTAAACTACTAAAATCCTGTGCCGAGCAACTTGCTGATCCACTGTGTAAACTTTTCCAAGCTTCACTTGATCAGAGTACAGTACCGGATGTGTGGAAAATGTCAGAGATTATTCCAGTACCCAAAAACAACCACCCAAGGGAGTTTAATGATCTTCGACCCGTAGCCTTAACATCAATTATAATGAAATGTTTGGAGCACATTGTGAAGAGGTACATTTGTTCAAGCGTAGATCCCTTGAAAGATATTTTGCAATTTGCTTATTGTCAAGGTATGAGTGTTCAGGATGCTGGGTTAACCTTACTTCACCAAACTTACGAACATTTAGAAATCCGAAATTCACAGGTTAGAATTATATTTATAGATTTTAGCAGCGCTTTCATTACAATTCAGCCACATATTTTACTTAACAAATTACCAGAGATGAATATCAACAGTAATCTAATACTGTGGATCTATAGTTATCTTTTGCAAAGACCTCAATACACCAAATATATATATATATATATATATATATATTTTTTTTTTGTCGCGGCCTATTGCGCCGGTAGGCTTCTTCCCGGTGGGGCCTGATGGTCAGCCCAAGGCTTCTTACCGGTGGGGCCTGATTGTCGGCCCAGCCCGTTCTGGCGCAGGCGAGTGTTGATAGTGGCGCCATCTTGTGTTGGGCCCATGCCCTCGTAACTCATCTTTCAGCCTCTCTTTGGAGAGGTTATCTAGAGCCCAGGTTGATGGGTGGTCTTCAGGCCAGCATGTGGGTAGTCTTAGGCCACTCGGCAGTGACTGAAAAACCTCAACTGTGCGGCACACTAACACCAGACAAGAGAACCAGGTGGAGAGGTGGAATTATAACCTTTGCTGGGGCAGGATGGAGCACACTAACACCAGACAAGAGAACCAGGTGGAGAGGTGGAATTATAACCTTTGTTGGGGCAGGATGGAGCACACTAACACCAGACAAGAGAACCAGGTGGAAGATGCTTGGACAGACCTTTATTTTGCAGTGGACTATTCATATCAGAAGACAATTTTTCTTATACTCTTATCATCACGGCCATGGGTGGTGTGGTGCCAGGTGTGTGGATGGTGGATGACAGGAAGATAGGGGCAGTGGTGTGCATGGGTGTGTGTGGATGGCCATGGGTGGTGTGGTGCCAGGGTGTGTGTGGATGCCATGGTGTGGTGCCTGGGTGTGTGTGGATGACAGGGAAGATAGGGGCAGTAAGGTGTGCATGGGTGTGTGGGATGGCCATGGGTGGTGTGGTGCCAGGGTGTGTGGATGACAGGGAAGATGGGCAGTGGGTGTGCATGGGTGGTGTGGATGGCCATGGGTGGTGTGGTGCCAGGGTGTGTGGATGACAGGGAAGATAGGGGCAGTAAGGTGTGCATGGGTGTGTGTGGATGGCCATGGGTGGTGTGGATGACAGGGAAGATAGGGGCAGTAAGGTGTGCATGGGTGTGTGTGGATGGCCATGGGTGGTGTGGTGCCAGGGTGGTGTGGATGACAGGGAAGATAGGGGCAGTAAGGTGTGCATGGATGTGTGTGGATGGCCATGTGTGGATGTGCCAGTGAATGGTAAGGAAGGAAAGGCAGGAGTGCTGGCCACGCACCATGGAGTCCCCAACTAGGCGAGTCTCGAACTCATCCTCCATGGTGTCTGCCAGCACCTGGAACCTATTGAAGGTAGTGGGGGTCAGTAAATCCTTGGTTGCCTGCTTCAGTTTGGCTCCATTCCTTACAGGTTGGAACCCGACATCCTGTGAAGCAGGAAGAGAAGCGTTAAGTGGGGCAGGCTGGAAGTTGTCCTGTGGGGCAGGCTGGGAGTTATCCTGTGAAGCAGGCGGGGCGTAAGCCGGTGAGCCAGGCTCGGCGTCAGCCAGTGAGGCAGGCTGGCGGTTGTCCTGTGAGGCAGGCTGGGGTTAGCCTGTGAGGCAGGATGGGGTTATGACTGTGAGGCAGGCTGGGGGTTAGCCTGTAAGGCAAGCTGGGGGTTAGCCTGTGAGGCAGGCTGGGGGTTAGCCTGTGAGGCAGGCTGGGAGTTAGCCTGTGAGGCAGGCTGGGAGTCAACCTGTGAGGCAGGTAACACGTCCTCCCGTGAAGCAGGAGGGTCGTCTGGAGAGGGCACAGTCTCGGTGGAGGGCCTCTCCACCATCGATGGTGGAGTCACTGCCACATTACTTAAAACAAATTCAGTCACAGCCTTCTGAAGTTGTAATCTTTGAACGCAGAGGCGGCAAGTTCTACTCAGCTGGAAGTACTGAGCTGCAAATCGTCCGGGACAGACGTCACACTTACGGAGGTTCGAAGGCATTGTTAGAAATTTAAGCGAGTTAACAGTTAGGGCAAATATTAAAAGCGCTTTCGAAATAACTTAAAGTGTGACCATAAATTGAATTGGATAAAAATTGTGCATGGAAATTAGATACTGATGTGTTAGATGCCTCCAACACTGGGAGTTCGCTCCCACTGGGTCTTGAAATGCCTCAAAGACCAATCGCTTGTCCTGAGCCTCAGTCACGAGAGAGACTTTCACAACCCGGCACTTTTCAGCAATTGTCCTTGAAGTTTTGTCCCATAGAATGGGGCCGGTGTAGTCACACAGAGCAGAGCTGGCAAAGAAAGAAAAGGAATCAGCAATTCGTTCCCACTTTCCGAAACGTCTAACCCAACTCTGCGACCCTTTCGAGGCCTGGCTGGTGGCACCTGTCACCAGGTGTTCTCCACCAACTCTAGAGAGTATCAGACGCCCTTCCTGAGAGACAAAAAAGCTGAAATATTCCTTGAGTATAAGAAAAACCCTCAGAAACTCCACCTAGAAGCCGGGAGGTACAATCTCAAATGACCCACGGAAGACATCTCTTTCAGGAGAAAACAAGAACCAGCTGTTATGCAGAATAGGGATGGGAGTACCGTCGATAGAAGGGAGCGAGCGGAGCTCACACCGACAACTGGTTCCCAGGGAGGCTTTTTAGTGAAGAGGTCGCCACACTCCTCTACACCGCAAGCCTAAATAATTAGGCACGGTCCAGCTGACTAGGACCCTGGAACTCCAGCCATTGTCTCATAAAGAGATCCTCTGCCTGCAATCCAATCCACCACTGCTGCTGCCCAGAGGCTTCAATTTGACACTGGCACGGGAGACAGATCAGGTATTACACCTTGTCCAAGGGTGACCTGAGACTATGCAGGGCAGGGACGTCTAGTTCCTTGAGGTGAAAACACTTCACCCGCATACCCGGACCTTGAGGGACTGACTGACTGGTTCTTGTTGGTATAAGGACAGGGAGATCAGGGATGAGGGAGGGACAAAAGACAGGGGAACTGAATCCCGCAACATCCCTGACCCACACTTACTACACCACCAAAACAACGAGGGGAGTAAAGCCAAACCTTGAGGTATGCCTGGAGCACATTGATGGCCTTGTTAACCTTGGTGTGGAGTGTTTGGTGGGCCAACTCGTGGTAGAGGTGGATGGCCAAGGTGGAAAGGGCCAGCGATCTTGTCCGCCACCACCGTCACACTTTCCACTATTCAGCAGCATGTTGACCAAGTGATCCTGTGAATGCAGGTGAAAAAGGTGAATAGAGTCATGCTGTCCAGCTTTGTAATGCAAGAGTTAGCCTGCATCTTCACTCCCTGGCAGCATGTTGACCAAGTAATTATGAGTGAGGGTGAAAAATAGGAACAGAATCATGCTGTCCAGCTTTGTAACGCAAGAGTTAGCCTGCATCTTCACTCCCTGGCAGCAAGTTGACCAAGTAATTATGAGTGAGGGTGAAAAATAGGAACAGAATCATGCTGTCCAGCTTTGTAACGCAAGAGTTAGCCTGCATCTTCACTCCCTGGCAGCAAGTTGACCAAGTAATCATATGTGAGGATAAAAAGGGGGAGTAGAGTCAAGCTGCCCAACTTTGTAATGCAAGAGTTAGCTGCATCTTCATTCCCTGGCATCACATTGAAGAAGTTATCATGTGAGAGTAGAATCATGCTGTCCACCTTAATAAACACATGTAGGTGCCTCCCTCTGTTTCCTGTGTAGGGGAGGTGCAGGCAATCAGGAGTACACAGCAGGAGGGGCTGCAAACACACACAATGCCTCTGTCCCTTCCCACCATGACATTACAGTAGTTTAAGGGACACACAGAGGAGGCTGAATCAAAACTATACCAGACATTATTATTATTATTATTATTATTATTATTATAGATCAATAAAAGGGGCATCAAGGGGAAGTAAAAACTGGTATAGACACAATCAAAGTCCCCATAATGAGCAGACACGAATATGAAAAATAAGAAATAGTTCTCAAAGACACTCAAGTGAAGAGGATAAGAAGAAAGGGACAGAAACAAACACTAACACCTCTACTCTCCTCACCTTCACGTCAGAGCAGTTCATGAGGGTGAGGTCGGGGCTGAGGGCTGCAGCACGGGCAGGGGCGGGGAGAGTGACCACAGCGGCAGCAGGGACCCAGGCAGACCCAAGGCTTCCATCTTAGGTGATTGCTGAGAAGGGGAGGAAGGAAGGTGCTGGGAGGTGTTATGAGGGGGAGTGCTGCCAGCCTCAACAGCACTAAAGGAGGAAGGAAGGTGCTGGGAGGTGTTATGAGGGGGAGTGCTGCCAGCCTCAACAGCACTAAAGGGTGTGGCTGCTGAGAAGGGAAGGAAGGAAGGTGCTGGGAGGTGTTATGAGGGGGAGTGCTGCCAGCCTCAACAGCACTAAAGGGTGTGGCTGCTGAGAAGGGAAGGAAGGAAGGAAGGTGCTGGGAGGTGTTATGAGGGGGAGTGCTGCCAGCCTCAACAGCACTAAAGGGTGTGGCTGCTGAGAAGGGGAGGAAGGAAGGTGCTGGGAGGTGTTATGAGGGGGAGTGCTGCCAGCCTCAACAGCACTAAAGGGTGTGGCTGCTGAGAAGGGAAGGAAGGAAGGTGCTGGGAGGTGTTATGAGGAGTGCTAACATAAGAAGAACATAAGAACACAGGGAGACTGCAAGAGGCCGAGTGGCCTACACGGGGCAGCTCCAGAATCCCCCCACTACTCACGATGGGTGAGGAGGTGTAGTTTCAGGAGTTACAGGTAGAGGCTTGATCCTCGTCTACCTTCGGTACGGGCGTACGCTCCAGTACCCTGTCACCTTACTGCACCCACACCTCACTGCCACCTGTCATCCTCGTCCATGTAGCTATCCAGTCTACTCTTAAAACAAGCTATCGTCCCTGCACTAACTATGTGATTGCTGAGTCTATTCCATTCCCCCACCACCCTATTACTAAACCAATGCTTGATAATTCATTCATTCATTCATTTCATCGACGCCTGCTCCTAGGAGCTCCCACCAGGGGATGGCCATGGCAGAAGAGCTTCCATCTTCCTCTATCCAGACACTCCCTCCTTGCCTGCTCAAAGTTTCTCAAGGATCTTTCCCCCCTCTCCCTAATGTACTCTTGCACCCTATCCCTCCATTTCACTGGAGGTTGTCCTCAAGCATTCCCTCCTTCTATCTCACTCACATACACCCTTCTGGTCATCTTACTCTCCTCCATTCACTCCATGTGGCCAAACCACTTTAAAGTCTGTCGCTTCACTTCTTCCACCACTCCACACTTCTTCCCTTCACCCCTGTGACACATTCCAAAATGCTCGTACACACTTTCATTACTCATTCCATCCATTCTACTCACACCACAAGCACTCCTCAAATAACTCATTTCCACTGCCTGCACTCTAGACCTCTGACTTTCATTCCAGGCCCACGTTTCACTTACATATGTGAGGGTTGGTACTATTATTGTATTTCTCAAATCCCTCTGTACCTCCATGCTCACACTTCTGCCATTCATGATTCGTCCCAAAGACCCTACCACCCTTCTTCCTTGCAATGCCCTTTCTCTTGTCTCTCCCTCCGTACCACCATGCTTGCACATAACTGATCAAGATACTTAAACTCATTGACCTCCTCCATTTCTTCACCATTCAAAATATTTTGCATTCTTTTTCACATTCAATTCCCACTCTCAGGGCATACAAAATCTACAACCTCACTTCTACTTTGCTCACAAACCATCACTTTACTTTTGTTGACATTTTCAGCTTTTTCCTGTTACAGACACTGTCAAAAACACTGACCAAATTTTGTAGGCCAGTCTCACTTTCTGCAATGAGCACCGTGTCATCAGCAAACAGTACTGAATTCAGTACCCACTTCCCTCCCTCATCGAACAGTCTTACTCCAACTTCTCCAACTTTTCCCTTCAAATATCTAATGACACCATCCATATAAATATTGAATAACCATGGTGACACCCTTGTCTTAGGCCCACTTTTATCTCAAAATGTTCACTTGTTTCTCCAGTAATTTTGACACATGCAGATGCATCCTCATAGAAAGACTTCATTGCACTAAGCAGTTTTCCTCCCACACCATAAATCTTTAAAACATCCCACAATGCAATCCAATCGACTCTGTCATAAGCTTTTTCCAAATCCATGAAGGCAGCGTATAGTTTCTTTCCTTTTGCTATTATTTTTTCTAGTACCATCCTGAAGGCAAATATCTGTTCCACATCCCCTTCCCTTCCTGAAGCCTCCTTGTTCTTCACTGATTTTCTCTTCTGTAAGTCTTTGCACCCTCTCTATTATGACTTTTCCATATACCTTTCCGGGTATACTCAGGAGACTTATGCCTCTATAGCTCCCACATTCCCCTCTCCTGCCCTTCCCCTTGTAAACTGGGACAATGATGGCTTTCGTCCAGTCTGCTGGCACCCCCCTCCCATGCTACTTCACATATCTTGACCATCCATTTCACGACTTCATCTCCTCCACACTTCAACATTTCTGCTGTGATTCCATCAATTCCTGCTGCCTTTCCATTTTATAATCTTTTTATTGCCTGATTTACTTGTTCATATGTTATAGTTCTTTCTTTATATACTCCTCCTCTGCCTCTACTCAAAACTGCTGCTGTTACAGCTGCTGGACGTCCATCCTCAAAATTCATTAAGTTTTTGAAATATTCTCTCCATCTCTCTTTCACAGCTTCCCCGTCTTTCAACATCTTTCCATTCTCATCCATAACTTCATTTATTTTATTTGAGGAGATATTTTCTGCATTTCTTTCGTTTTTTACTTCTTTCCAATATGATTTCCTGTTCCCTTTATATTTTTCACTTAGTCTTTTTCCAAAGTCTTCATCAACTCTCTTCTTACTTTCTTTTATTGCTTGTTTTAATTTCATTTTGCATTCTCTATATTTATTTTTCCTTTCCCTTTTTACTTGTTCAGACACATTTTTTCTTGAGTTTTCTTAAAAAGTTCCCTTTTCTCTTTTACTATCCTCCTTATCTCTTCTGTCCACCAGGAATTTCCTTTTCTTTTTCCATCTCTCACCACTTTCATCCCTAACACTTTTTTGTTGTATTTACCATTATTTCTTTAAATGTTCCAAAACCTTTTTCAATATTTGTATTATCTTTTACACTTTCCCATTTTTCACTTAAGGCCTCTGCCATCTCACGGTTATACTCATCTTTTATTTATTTTTCCTGTAACTTTTCTATCTTCAATATTTCATTTTTTACTTCACCTTTCTTTTCAAACACCCACTTTTCTTTCAGCTTTAACTTTGCCAGCACTGCAAGATGATCAGATCCATCGAACATTCCTCTTACTACCTTTGTGTCACAAATTTATTTTTTAAGCCTTTCATCTACTGCCACATAATCAATCAATCCTTTTTGCTCATTATCTTCTCCCCTCCTCCATGTGTATCGGTGGATATTCTCGTGCTGAAAGAAGGTGTTCACTAGGAACATTCCCCTCTCAGCACAGACATCCACCACGCACTCTCCATTATCCCCCATTTTCCCACCACATCCATCACACATTCATCACCCACTTTAGCATTCATATCTCCCATCATAAAAAGTTTCCTTTCTTTCTCAAAACTCTTCAAACATGCATTCACTTCCTCCCAAAAAGCTTCCCTTTCTCTCAGTCTTCTCCTTTCACCCACACAATTCCTGATCCCTTCCAACCATAATCAGTCACACCATTCCACACTCTTTCAGACATCACAATAGCACATCCTTCCTTACTCCTGCCTCCATACTTCTCATCTATCCCCGTCCATACAACCCCCCCAGGCACACCCTCCCACGTACCCTCTCTACCATCACTCACACCAGTTCCTCGAATATGTGTTTCACTCACTCCCAACACATCCACTCTAACATTTAAAAAAATTTCAATCATCACTCTCCTCTTTTCCTCACCACCTAAACCATTCACATTAATAGACACCAGTCTCATACATTCCTTTCTCTTCTGCCGCCCTCTGGCCATCGCTCCTGCCTCTAAAAACTAGATAAAAGTATGCTTGCTAATTTCCCTCCTAAATCTATACTTTTCTAATTTAAATCCATTACTGCGAGTTCTATCCTGCTGGCTAATTCTCAGTAATTTACTTATATCGCCTTTGTTGTAACCCTTGACCCATTTGAATACTTCTATCAGATCTCCCCGCACTCTTCATCTTTCTAGAGAATGTAAGTTTAGATGTTTCAGCCTATCTTGATATGAGAGGTTCCTCAGTCCCTGAATCATCTTGGTCATCCTCCTCTGAACTGATTCTAGCAAGTTGATGTCCATTCTGTAGTGTGGGCACCAAAACTGGACAGCATAATCTAAGTGTGGCCTAACTAACGCTAAATAGAGTCTGAGAATGACCTCTGCACTTTTGTTGGTTACCGTCCTGTTAATAAAACCCAATACCCTGTTAGCCCTATTCCTCGCACTAATACATTGCTTCCTTAGTTTTAGGTCAGAGATCACCAACACTCCCAGATCCCTTTCACACTTAGACCTGCCTATCGCTGTGGAGTCTGAACTATACCCGTGTAATGGGTTTTGTGTTCCTACACTTAGTACGCTACACTTGGTGATATTAAAACTCATCTGCCATTTCTCTGACCAAGCTGACAGTTTGTTAAGGTCCTCCTGCAGTGCTCTAACATCCTCCCTTGTCCTAATAGTGCGACCTATTTTTGTGTCATCTGCAAATTTACCTATGTCACTAGTTATCCCATTGTCTATGTCATTGAAATAGACAATGAATAAAAGCAGGCCTAAAACTGAACCTTGATGAACCCCACTGGTAACATTACCCCATTCGGATTTTTACCGTTAATGGTGGAAGAGGGAGTGCCAGGATGGGTTTGAGGAAAGGCTAAGGGACATGATTTTAGGATGGGTTCAAGGACAGGGTGCTAGGATGTGTTGAAGGACAGGATGGTAGGATGTGTTTTAGGATGTGTTGAAGGACAGGGTGCTAGGATGTGTTTTAGGATGTGTTGAAGGACAGGATGGTAGGATGTGTTTTAGGATGGGTTCAAGGACAGGATGGTAGGATGTGTTTTAGGACGTGCTTTAGGATGGGTTCAAGGACAGGGTGCTAGGATGTGTTTTGTTAGGAATTAGGTCAGTTAACCAGGGATTAGACAAATTAACGATTTCCTTTATGGAACTAGTCTCAGGCCAAGAGTTCAAGCCAACTAAGAGTATCGTCTGAGCTCAAATAAGCCTTGGATGGTACTTACATACTTCGCTCATCGGCTCCCAGACCGAGACAGTATCATCGTATTCACTGCCTGAAGACTAAACACATTTACCATGAAAGGAATAACAATAGTTCAGTGTTTCCTTTCATGAAATAATAAATAATTGCCCTTGCGGCAAGGATAATTCAAAATACCCTTCTGACCTACATGGTTGGCTTTCGGCCCACAACATCACCTGCTCTCAAGCTAACAACACCTCAGCGCTTTCGCCCCATATTAACTCGCGGCAGTGCTGATTTAAACTTAGTCTCGAGGACAACAGTACTCCTCCAGAACTTACTTCAAGAGACCACTTCTTTTGAAACCCTTCGAAAGATAAGTGCCTCCTACAGTGATTACAACTAGGTATTACTATCAGGCCTGTTAGGATTATCGTTGTAACGCTGGGAGGTGCTTGTAGGGGAAAAGCCAGGCCCCTGCTGTATTAGTGGTAAGTGGTTTGTGTGTCTTTTGTGGAGTTGTCTTGGTGTGGTTCATGTGTCTTGCGAGAAACATAAACGTTGGGTACGGTAAAGTCACTGTATCACAACAGTTTTAGGATGGGTTCAAGGACAGGGTGCTAGGATGTGTTTTAGGATGGGTTCAAGGACAGGGTGCTAGGATGTGTTTTAGGATGGGTTCAAGGACAGGGTGCTAGGATGTGTTTTAGGATGGGTTCAAGGACAGGGTGCTAGGATGTGTTTTAGGATGGGTTCAAGGACAGGGTGCTAGGATGTGTTTTAGGATGGGTTCAAGGACAGGGGTGCTAGGATGTGTTTTAGGATGGGTTCAAGGACAGGGTGCTAGGATGTGTTTTAGGATGGGTTCAAGGACAGGGTGCTAGGATGTGTTTTAGGATGGGTTCAAGGACAGGGTGCTAGGATGTTTTATGGGTTCAAGGACAGGGTGCTAGGATGTGTTTTAGGATGGGTTCAAGGACAGGGTGCTAGGATGTGTTTTAGGATGGGTTCAAGGACAGGGTGCTAGGATGTGTTTTAGGATGGGTTCAAGGACAGGGTGCTAGGATGTGTTTTAGGATGGGTTCAAGGACAGGGTGCTAGGATGTGTTTTAGGATGGGTTCAAGGACAGGGTGCTAGGATGTGTTTTAGGATGGGTTCAAGGACAGGGTGCTAGGATGTGTTTTAGGATGGGTTCAAAGACAGGGTGCTAGGATGATTTTTAGGATTTTTTTTTTTTTACAGCTAAGGAGACAGTTCAAGGGCACAAAGAAAAAAAAAAAAAGCCCTCTACTCACTGCTCCTGAATAGAGGTCAAGGGAGTGTCCAAAAAGAGAGGTCAATTTCGGGAGGAGAGGTGTCCTGATACCCTCCTCTTGAAAGAGTTCAAGTCGTAGGCAGGAGGAAATACAGATGAAGGAAGATTGTTCCAGAGTTTACCAGCGCGAGGGATGAAAGAGTGAAGGAGCTGGTTGATTCTTGCATAAGGGGTTTGGACAGTATAGGGATGAGCATGAGTAGAAAGTCGTGTGCAGCGGGGCCGCAGGAGGAGGGGAGGCATGCAGTTAGCAAGTTCAGAAGAGCAGTCAGCATGAAAATATCGATAGAAGATAGAAAGAGAGGCAACATGGCGGCGGAATTTGAGAGGTAGAAGACTATCAGTATGAGGAGGTGAGTTGATGAGATGAAGAGCCTTTGACTCCACTCTGTCAAGAAGACCTGTGTGAGTGGACCCCCCCCACACAAGATGCATACTCCATACGAGGGCGGACCAGGCCCCTGTATATGGACAGCAACTGTGCGGGGAAGAAGAAATGGCGGAGACGGTACAGAACGCCCAGCCTCGAGGAAGCTGATTTAGTAAGAGATGAGATATGAAGTTTCCAGTTGAGATTTTGAGTTAAGGATAGAGGATGTTTAGTGTTGAAGAAGGTGATAGCTGAGTGTTGTCAAAGACTAGAGATAGGTGTTTGGAAGATTGTGTTGAGTGGAGAAACTGTGTTTTGTGGCGTTGAAGGACACCAGGTTCCTCTTGCCCTAAGCGTTCTGTTGCCTCCAGCCTTGAATCGTTAAGTTCCTGTGGAGTGGGTCTTCTATTAAAAGAAGTTGAGTAATGTAGAGTAGAGTCATCGGCGTAAGAATGGATTGGACAGCTCGTTCTGGAAAGAAGATCATCAATGAACAACAGAAAAAGAGAGGGAGATAGGACAGAGCCCTGCGGAACACCACTGTTAATAGGTTTAGGAGAAGAACAGTGACCGTCTACCACAACAGAAATAGAACGGCCAGAAAGGAAACTGGAGATAAAGGTACAGAGAGAAGGATAGAAACCGTAGGAGAGTAGTTTGGAAAGCAAAGATTTGTGCCAGACCCCATCAAAGGCTTTTGATATGTCCAGCGCAATAGCAAAGGGATGACCAAGAGTCAGTTAGGAAGGCAAGGAGATCACCAGTAGAACGCCCCTTGCGGAACCCATACTCTCACCTGGTTCTCTCACCTAGTGGGCTTCCCAGAACCCGGTAGACACAGGGCCAAAAAGGAAGCCGCACTCTTTGAATGCGCCAGCCTGACTAGTTCAGTAACCTCCGTACATACAAATACATGTGCTATAGACAGAGCTGGAATTGTGCATCATGTGCAGCAAAGTAAATAATCAATTAATAATATGTAAATGAACAAACTAAAATGTAAAAAGTCTGTCACCGAGATGAGCAGCAAGGGATGCTTTGAATGCCGAGAGTGAATTAGCTGAAACAACATGCTGGGGAAGAGAGTTCCACAGCGAAATACCTCTGACGTTGAAGAACCTCTTGCGGATCTCTAATTCAGTTCTTATGTGCAACCTTATACTGACGGCCTCTTGTGGTGCCCAGAGGTGGACTGACAAACATATCCTCGGGGGCAATAGCACAAAAACCGTGAAATATTTGCCAATACTTTACCATGTCATGTCGTAGCAGCCGACCATGGACAGAGTACAAGTCCAAAGCCTTCAGTCTCTGGGAATAACTTAGATACTGGCGATCAGATAGAAGGTTAGAAGTGGAAAGGTGCTTTTGAATTTTCCGGTTTAGGATTGATTCAAAAGCTTTAGATAGACAAGAAAGTAAAGCTATAGGGCGGTAGTTTGAAGGATTGGAACGGTCACCCTTCTTAGGCACAGGCTGTACAAAGGCATACTTCCAGCAGGAAGGAAAGGTAGATGTTGATAGGCAGAGACGAAAGAGTTTGACCAGGCAGGGTGTCAACACGGAAGCACAGTTTTTAAGGACAATAGGAGGCACTCCATCAGGTCCATAAGCCTTCTGAGAGTTGAGGCCAGAGAGGGCATAGAAAACATCATTTGGAAGAATTTTAATAGCAGGCATAAAGGAGTCAGAGGGGGGATGAGTAGGAGGAATATACCCAGAATCGTCCAAGGTGGAGTTCTTACAGAAAGTTTGAGCGAAGACTTCAGCCTTAGAGACAGATGAGACGGCAGTGCTGCCGTCAGGGTTAAGGAGAGGAGGAAGAGGAAGAAGTGAAATTGGAGGAGATATTTTTGGCTAGATGCCAGAAATCATGGGAAGAATTAGAAGAAGCAAGATGTTGACATTTTCTATTGATAAAAGAAGTTCTGGTAAGTCGGAGAATAGATTTGGCACGATTCTGGGCTGAAATGTAAAGGTCAAAGTTAGCGGGTGTTCGAAGGCTCTGGAACCTTTTGTGAGCTGCCTCTATCTTTTATAGCACGAGAACAAGCGTGATTAAACCAAGGCTTTTTAGCGTGAGGAGTAGAGAAAGAACGTGGAATGTATGCCTCCATTCCAGAGACAATCACCTCCATGATGCGCTGGGCACACACAGAGGGGTCTCTATCCTGGAAGCAGTAATCATTCCACGGGAAATCGGAAAAGTACATCCTCAGGTCGTCCCACCGAGCTGAAGCAAAATGCCAGAAGCATTGCCTCTTCGGTGGGTCCAGAGGATGTACAGGAGCGATAGGACAGGATACAGAAATAAGGAGGAGGAGCCCAACGGAGAGAACAGTTTGACAGAGTATGCAGAAGGATTAGAGGTAAGGAAGAGGTCTTCTTAGTGTAGAATGTTAGGCCTGTCTCCAAGATGGTCAGGAATACGAGTAGGGTGCTGAACCAACTGCTCTAGGTCATTGAGGAGAGCAAAGTTGTAGGCTTGTTCACCTGGCTGGTCAGTGAAAGAGGATGAAAGCCAAAGCTGGTGGTGAACATTGAAATCTCCCAAGATGGAGATTTCAGCGAAGGGAGAGTGGGTCAAGATGTGCTCCACTTTTGAGTTCAAATAGTCAAAGAATTTTACATAGTTAGTAGAGTTAGGTGAGAGATAAACAGCACAGATGTATTTAGTAATAGAATGACAATGAAGTCTTAGCCAGATGGTAGAAAATTCTGGAGTGAAGGTCGTGGGCATGAGAGCAAGTGATGTCGTTGCGCACGTTGGCACAACATCCAGCTTTGAATTGAAATTTAGGATAGAGATAGTAGGAGGAATAGAGTAGAGATAACTGTCAGTAGCCTCAGAAACCTGTGTTTCGGTGAGGAAGAGAAGGTGAGGTTTAGAGGAGGAGAAATGGTGTTCCAAAGAATGAAAATTAGAACGAAGACTGCGAATGTTGCAGAAATTGATAAGGAGGAGGTTTTTAGGAGTTATCAGGACGCCTCTCAAGTCGGCAGCCAGAAGGGGAGTCCTCCCTGGGGGAATTTATGGTATCCCCCCCCCAGGCGGGGACTCCCGAGGCTCTGTAATTTTTCGCCATTTTAAATTTTGAATTTTGGGAAAGGTGTGTGTGTTGTGTGAATGTTGTGTGGTGTAAAAAGAGAGGAACTGTCTTTAGAGAGCATGCTGAACTGCTCTCTGGTGTTGATGAGACAAAAGGGAAAGATGGGGTCAGGGTGCTAGGATGTGTTTTAGGATGGGTTCAAGGACAGGGTGCTAGGATGTGTTTTAGGATGGGTTCAAGGACAGGGTGCTAGGATGTGTTTTAGGATGGGTTCAAGGACAGGGTGCTAGGATGTGTTTTAGGATGGGTTCAAGGACAGGGTGCTAGGATGTGTTTTAGGATGGGTTCAAGGACAGGGTGCTAGGATGTGTTTTAGGATGGGTTCAAGGACAGGGTGCTAGGATGTGTTTTAGGATGGGTTCAAGGACAGGGTGCTAGGATGTGTTTTAGGATGTGTTCAAGGACAGGGTGCTAGGATGTGTTTAGGATGGGTTCAAGGACAGGGTGCTAGGATGTGTTTTAGGATGGGTTCAAGGACAGGGTGCTAGGATGTGTTTTAGGATGGGATGAAGGACAGGATGGTAGGTAGGATGTCTCTTTGGGCAATCCTGCATCAGCTGACAACTTCCCACCTCAGTAAATTCAGGTTATAAAATTAAGATTCTTCAGAGCAATGGAATTTGTACTGACAGACTGTTACTGAATCACTACCAGCACTCTGGCACTTGTTACTTTATGAATTTCCTGCATTTCAGAATTTGGACAACTATATTTCAGCTTACAAAATCCCCGTTAGCAAAAATAAATTTTACTGGGATTTTCAGACCAATTCAGACTCCTGGACTTCCACGACACCAACAGCAACACTCAGGCACTCACATCCCTTACAAATCCCTGCACATCAGAATCCGGACGCCTAGATTTCAGTGTAATTTCCTCCTTAGTAAACTGAGGTAAACGTAGTGATTTCTAAGACCAATTCAGACTAACCGACTTCACTATCTGGGAGGCAACACTCAGCACTAACATCCAGGCCGGAGCGCTTGGTGAAGCCCTCCTGACGAGTCGCCGTTCACCGACGCGCTCCAGCGGCAGACTGCTGAGGCCGAGGGCGTACACATGGCGGGCCAACACACAGGTCAGAGTGTGGAGGGTTTCTGCAGGGAGGATAAAAGTGGCAGTTATGTTGGGCTGTTGGAGAGCTGCATCTTCACCAGCTACCTTCCTCTAACACTTCTGAGCTTTTATTTAATTCTTTATCATCAGTGAACTCATCCCCTGAGCCTAGAGAGAGGCATGAAAACAGCCTTCATTAAAAGCAGGCCAGCAATGCTGCATATCTAAATGATTCTTTACCTATCCAAGGGCAGACAAAGTACATCAATCAGTGACATAACAAAAGCACTGCATAAGGAGGAGTAGGAGCACTTTCTCCAGCACCCTCAGCCTGTTATCTCTTTGGCAGGAAGAGAGGCAACGTGAGGCCTGGCTCCTTACCGCCCACTCCTTGATAAGCTCATCCCTGTGGGTGAGGGAGGGCAGGGTGGTCCCAGAGCTCACCAGATATGCACACGTTAAGGTTGGCCTTAATCCACGGCACGCGGAGGGTCTGAAAGGTGCGCGCCACAGACTTACACATCATGCTGGACTTTTCATGTGAGGAGTTCTAGATCAGATAATCGTTTTAGGCTTGGTTACACATGATGTCGGACTTTCAACATGAGAAATTCAACCTAAGATAATCCTAGTGACTGGCAGAGCAAAAAATGTATATTGGTTACACACACACACACACACACACACACACAAGTTAAGCAGTGACATCAGTAATAATCACCATCATTAGAGTACTCCAGTTCCCTTGGAGAGGATAGAGTTAAACCACAAACACTTGCAGCACATTCTGAGGGTGGCAAGACACTGTGAGGAATATTACCAACAGTCATGTAACACAAAGGGGGCAGCTATGTCTTTGGCCAGTCCATAATTATACTTGTCACAAACACTTGCAGTATATTCTGAGGGTGGCAAGACACTGTAAGGAATATTACCAACAGTCATGTAACACAAAGGGGGCAACTATGTCTTTGGCCAAGCCATAATTATACTTGTCACAAACACTTGCAGTATATTCTGAGGGTGGCAAAACAGTGACGGCCTGCCTGCATGCTTGCTGACAGCTAGTCACCACTGCTAACAAGGAGCATGTTTAAGGTGCGTCTCTTCACTCACCCGCTGACTGCACCCCATACGGTCAACTTGGGTAAGCCTCCATGTAGCTGCCCTTCCCATTCTAAGAGTTACATGAGTCGTGAGTTATGTGAGCGTCCCCGTGGCCATACAATACTTATGGTTGTGACTTTACTATATATATTCTCCATTTTTTGTATTCTATTATTTTCTATCAATATTAACCGGGCAAATAAGTTTACTCTCATTATTTAATGGTCTATTTTTTATTTTATTTACAGCACAGAGAGCAACTCAAGGGCAACAAAAAGATGTAAAAAAAAAAAAAATAACTGTTCCGCTCATACAGCAATAAGTCTAGAGTGGCCAATAGAGAGGTCAATTTCGGGAGATGAGGTGTCTTGATACTCCTCTCTTGAAGGAAGTCAAGTCATAGGCAGGAGGAAATACAGGCGAAGGAAGGCTGTCCCAGAGTTTACCAGTGAAATGGATGAAAGAATAAAGATGCTGGGTAACTCTTGCATAAGGGATTTGGACAGTATAGGGACGAGCTTGAGTAGAAAGTCGTGTGCAGCGTGGCTGTGGGAGGGGGGGAGGCATGCAGTTAGCAAGTTTCGAAGAGCAGTCAGCATGAAAATTTCGATAGAAGATAGAAAGAGTTGAAACATGGCGGCGGAATTTAAGAGGTAAAAGACTATCAACAAGAGGAGGAGAGCTGATGAGACGTAGAGCCTTAGCCTCCACTCTGTCCAGAAGAGCTGTGTGAGTGGAGCCCCCCCACACGTGAGATGCATACTCCATACGAGGGCGGACAAGACTCTTATATATGGAAAGCATCTGTGCGTGGGAAGAAGAACTGGCGGAGACTGTACAGAACGCCCAACCTCGAGGAAGCTGATTTAGTGAGAGAGATGTGAAGTTTCGAGTTGAGATTTTTAGTTAAGGATAGACCGAGGATATTTAGTGTTGAAGAAGGTGACAGCTGAGTGTTATTGATGAATATGGGAGAGGTGTTTGGAAGATTGTGTCGAGTTGATAGGCGGAGAAATTGAGTTTTTGAGGCATTGAAGGACACAAGGTTCCTTTTATCCCAATCAGAAATGATAGCAAGGTCTGAGGTTAAGCGTTCTGCAGCCTCCAGCCTGGAGTCATGTAATTCCTGTTGAGAGGGTCTTCTGTTGAAAGAAGTTGAATAATGCAGAGTTGAGCCATCAGCGTATGAGTGGACAGGACAGTTTGTTATGGAAAGATCATTGATGAATAACAGGAACAGAGTGGGTGATAGGACAGAGCCCTGTGGAACACCACTGTTGATAGTTCTAGTAAGTAATGGCACCAGTCCTCTCTGCCAAGGATTAATTCTAGTTTTCCTGAAGGAGTCTCATTATGACACCCACCTCATGGCTGCCAGTTCTGTTCCACTCATCCATCATGCACTGGTAGTGAGGGCCGGCCACTGCAGGCACTCAAACATAATGAATGACCTTGATCAAGCCTATCGTTATGCTGTCCAGCTTTCTAATGCAGTGGGGTGTTGGGGGGTAGAGGAGAAGGAGTAGCTAGAATAATTTTCCAGGGTTGGTGATTTTTTTTTTAAATCAAAGAAATCAAAAATCATTGATTTTTTTTTTTAATTTTCAGATTTATTATTATTATTATTTTTTTTTATAAATATATATCCTGCTGAGTGATTTGAAAGTCTCCATAGGTTACTTTAAGTTTAAGTTTAGGGCCTGTAAGTCTGAGCACAGTCAAGGATCCAGATACATACTTGTTCAATACTTGTTTGTAGTTGGTACAGGAGCAGGTTTAGGACAGATAGAGTTGCCTGAAGTTGTCATTTTCATGACAGAATATTATATTATTACCACAGAGAAGAATATCTACTTCTGTTACTGTTTGGTTGCTAACCTTGGTTATTATTATGATACATTGCCTGCCAAGTTAGTAAAGACTAAAGGAGGAGGATTTTGGGGGGAGCATCAATGTGTCAAAAACTGGTCCTGTCATTTCATCAAATCAGCAAAAAACTAAATCCATCAAATTTTCCAATGTTTCCATTTTGTCAAAAACAGCTTTTTACCCTTATCCCATCAGTGTAGCAACAAGTTCATATCATTTTAATGCATAAACAATGAGAATGCATCAATATATCAATAAATCAAGATGTTATCAAAGAATCAAATTGTTAAAAGTCATCAGAGCATAAAAAATATCAAAGTTATCAAAGCATCAAAAGTCTAGTCCATGATGACACTGTGGGGTATTACGACTTTCACAATGGTACACCATCACAACTACCTGACAATGGTACACCATCACAACTACCTGACAATGGTACACCATCACAACTACCTGACAATGGTACACCATCACAACTACCTGACAATGGTACACCATCACAACTACCTGACAATGGTACACCATCACAACTACCTGACAATGGTACACCATCACAACTACCATTAATGCAAATGTTTCTACATCAACGAGTAAAGTGGTGTGACACAGTATGATCGAGACTAACTTGGGAACCAAATTCTCGAACTAACAAGTGATACTCTGTTCGGGGTCACGAGGCAATATCAATGAAAGCCTCAGTCATACCCTTGACAGATCAGAACGGGGTCTGTACCTTGTAGCACCAGGAGCACTTCAGCCTGAGGAATTAACAGAAATGTAAAGTGCCATCTATCAATAAGATGCCGGCCAACTACTCCATTATCCGGGGTAAGATCCACCATGGAAATGGACAGTATATTCATATGCAGTTTATCTCAGCTGTGGGCCACACGATGGACAGGCACCTTTAGTTTCTAGAGGCGGCCCACACTCGAGACAGATACGATTCAGATGATGCTGATGAAGCTGCTGTTGACTAAGAAAATCAACCTTCTCAGCAACAGAATCATTGTCCCTGCGCTGTGTGTCTGGCACCCCTAGAGAGAACGATCTGCTTCAGGCCTTGCAATAATGCACAGGTCTGTGTAGGCTGCAACAGCGTCACAGAAACCATGAGGTATCCATGTCCTATCTGCAGGGGCCAGGTGCAGGAGTGATTAGAAATATTCACTCAGCAAGATATGAAATACTGCTGCTTCATTTCTAGTTTTGAACGCTGCTGATTAATTGCAACCCCCAGTCTTCAGAGGGAAGAATGACACTCTCAATTTTATGGTTCTTAGGTTATTTATTGTAAAAAAAAGTCACTTGAAATAAAGACTGATATTGATATGTATCTTGTTGTGCTGCCTCGCGCTTCATCTGCTGGACCTGAACATAATGTGTCGATGTTTTGCTAAGATCTGAAGATGTTGTTGACATTTTGGAAATATATGAAGTTTTGGATGCATTGATTTGATTTTATCCATTTTTGATGCTTTGAAGCCATCTAGTGTTTTTGATGATTTGATAACATCCAGGCAGTGTAAGCTTTTTTATAACTTGATAAGATACAGCTTTTTGGATGCTGTGAAAAGATAGTCTTTTTGGCGTTTTGATAGGCCTGACACCCTTGGAATAGTTTTGATGCTTAGAAGGCGCCCGATTTTTTACCAAGTAAAAAACATATGGCAAGTTGGCAACATTAGAGCAAGAGGATATAACAATGTAGGATTATTTATTTATTTATTTATTTATTTTTTTTTGGGGGGGGGGGTATATACCTCGAAGAGAATAAATGAATCAATACATATGAATAGGTTGTTTTACTTTACCATCTTTGGAGCACATCATTTAACTTATGGAAGACTTTTAGTTAAAAAAAAAAAATCATGATTTTTTAGTAAAAAAAATCAATGATTTAATCATTTGATTAAATCAATTTGATTTAATCATTGCCAACTCTGTAATTTTCCACTATATTTTTATACTTTTTTATCATGGTAAAAATGCATTTAAATATGCCTTTTGTCCTTGTTAAGCTTGGTGCTGGCTGACTGATTGATAATGGAGAGTAGTAAAACAGGAGGAGGAGGGGGAAGAGGAGGAGGAGGAGGAATACATAGGAAGAACAGACACTAGAAGACCTATCGGTCTATGGCGAGGGTGTCAGTTTACTACCGCTACTACTAGTAATCTACGTGTGGTAGAACAGGACAGAAAAGATGAAGGCTCCTTCCCACCCACCTCTCCCTCCGGCAACGTGCAGGAAATAGTTAGAAGAGAACACCATGTACCTTTAAGGAAGAAAGGGACATGGAAATTTTACAGTAAAGAGAGAAATAAGAGGAAATTACTACCCTTAACTTACACTACTGGTAACCTAAGCTGTGGGGGAAAATGACTTCATTACATAAGAACATAAGAACATAGAAACACAGGCAGACTTGAAGAGGCCAAGTGGCCTACACAGGACAGCCCCAGAATCCCCCCTAATACTCACGATGGGTGAGGTGGAGGCTTGATCCTCGTTTTACCGGCGGTACTAGGCACGCACCAGTAACCTGTCACCTTACTGCACCCACACCTCACTCCATCTGTCATGCGGACATTAACTGTTGCTTTACTCTTTTGTTAACTTACGCTACTTGCAATCTAGGTTGTGGGAGAGAATAATATGGATTTAGGTTGAGGTCTTGCTGCAATCTGTCTGAAAACATGCGAAGAAGGGTCAGTATAATCTTATATCCCTGAAGTACTTATCCAATGAAGACTTGAAGCTATTGATACTCTGTGCGCTAACTACTGACGGTGGGAGTCTATTCCAGTGATCGACGACTCTATTATTGAAAAAACTTTTGCGCACCAATGTGTTACATCGGTTTCCCTTCAACTTCATACCGTTGCTGCGTGTTATTGTGTTGGTGTCTCTCTGAAATAGACTATCTAAAGGAGGAGGAGGAGGAGAAAGGGGAATAAAAAAGCATTGGTGTGTTCCTATATCCTAACAAATGCTGGCAGCAGGGTGGGTGAACATAAATTACTGGAGTCTGAGGCAGAGTTGCATTGCCAGGTGACATGAAGGCAAGGGTGGGTGAGGCATGGGGTCACGTTACTGCACTCACCATCCAAGGACTGCAGGCTGGAGGGCATACTTGGCACATCCTTGTAGTGGGGCAGCAGGAGGAACCAGTGGGAGGTGTAGGGGTGGAGGCCGACCACCTGGCAGGACATCTTGGCAGGGCTCAGCGTGTGGCCTATGAACCTTGAGTTGGAGCAGCGTTGGAACACTCTCCTCATCGTCCTCTGTCCCTGTGGTGGTGCTGGCCTGGCTCTTCCTCTGGGCTGAGTCTCTGAAATGGGAAAGCAGCATTCATCAAGGCATTACTATAGGAGACAATGCACGTACAGAGGGAAGAGTGCAGTCGCTACAAGCTTCTTTCAACAGCAAGGGAGGCAGCATAAAGTACAAAAATAACATTAGCAGCGACAAAAAAGCCTGCTGGACGCTGCTCTCACCAAGGAAAAGAGAATGAGCACACACCAATGTTTCAGGGCCAACATTTAGGACAGAATGGTTTTGAAGGACTGGCTCGCACTACAAACACCCTCCCCCTCTTCCTCTTCCTACATCTCTTTCTCTTCCTATCCCCTGCTCCTCCTTCTCTTCCTGCCCCCTCCTACTTCTTCTCCTTCTCTTTCTCTCTCTATCTCCTCCTCCAACTCCTTACCTAATATATATGCTTTGAAGAGGAAGAAAAGGAGGAAGAGAAGGGGATAGGAAGAAAAGAGGAGGAGGGGAAAGGAAGAGAAAGAGGAGGGAAAGGAAAAGGAGAAGGGGAGACAGGAAGAGAAAGAGAAGAGAGAGAGGAGGAGGAGGGAAAAGGAATAGTGAATGCATCAACATAAAAGCCTGCTGGACGCTGCTCTGACAACGGTAAGAAGAATGAGAGGCTGGAAGATAGGCTGGCTGTTAATTTCCTCGTTTTTCAATATTTTCCAGAGTTTTATCATCTATTTTTGTTTTTTTACAGTTGAGCACAGTTGTTCATGGGCCAAATATTTGTATACATTTTTATTCTTCATTGTTCATTTCAGCTAAATCATTCGTATTCATAATCTACACAGATGGATTGCAATGTGTGTGTGTGTGTGTGTGTGTGTGTGTGTGGGAGGATACCCAGAGACACACAGTGGCGGTCCCTTGCAGACTCCTAATGTTCTTATGACTAGAAGTATTTACAGGGACAGAAGGAATTTACTTCAGGGCACACAGGGACAGGATGAGAACACACAATGATATACAAGGACAAGGAAAATGGACATATGCACAAAAATAGGATACGTTTAAAAACATGTCCCTTACTTGGTTGGCGGTCATGCACGCCCACAGCCCTTAGTGCATGGCGGGCGGTGACGTGCAGGCTGTAGGCGTGGTCCACCCTGGCGGCTCCCTCCTCCACGCCGCTCGATGAGTTGCTGCCACCACCCACGGCTGCTCCCTCGCCAGATGGTAAATGTCATCGCCAACTGCAGACGTAATTTCATGCAGTATATACGTACATAAATTCTTGGGCTATATTATGTCATATGTTATATAAAGATTTCATGAGATATAATGTCATGTATTATTTGAACATTTAAACTTAAAAGCCTGCAAGATGTCAGTCAGTCTACACATCAGCAAATATTGTGGCCCAGTTGTGGCGTGGGTTGTGAGAGGAACACCAAGTAATTGACCACAACTTTGCAGAGGTTTGAATGTACTATTTATAGTAAACATATAGTGGTAAAACAAATGGTTTAGTTTAGTTTGATTTCCAAGAGCTGAAGCAAAAAGTGTTACAAGCCAACTTGAGCTCCCTTCCTCCTCCTTTTCCTTCTTATTACAGTTATTATTATGAGAGACAAATCAGGCAGAAAGGGAGGAAGGCTGACACTGTGAGCTTCCACCCAGCAGCCCACACACACCGCAGACCACAAGAAGGAAAGCTAAAGCAATGAGAAAACTAGAAAGAAGCTGAGATACTGTAGAAGATCATACAAGTGGAGGGACAGAGAGACAAGGCAACAGATATCCCAAAATACACCTCTCCTCCTCCTCCCCCTTACATTCCTCCTGGCCTGGCACCGCCGCCTCCCCCGCTGTGCTGCCTGCCACCCGAGGTTCTCCTTGGCCCAGAATGACGGGCGTGGGCATGGCCGTGATGGGGCAGCTGATTTGATGCAATGCAGGGCCGCACGCCGCCCTCTGCCCTCTGCTACTCTGTGGGGAGGCCTGTGTTAGCATCCCTAGCATTGCTGTGATGCGTTACAGTTGGAAACTCTTCTGCCGTGGCTGTCCCCTGGTGGCAGCTCCTAGGAGCAGGCGTCTATGAAATGATGATGATGTTCCAGCACAATGATCCTCACCAATCTGGCTTTTGTCTGAAGTCTTGTTCCTTTATTTGAGACCTATCAAGCAGACAGTACAAGTGAATGTTACAATTTTTGATGGGAAAGACAAGTGGAGTACCCCAGGGCAATGTTTTAGTCTCATTATTTGTGGTATATATTTATGATCTTACTGAATATAGTGCAGTTTTTGACTGGACAGATGTTATGAGTGGTGCAGCCCAGGGTAATGTTCTAGAGGCAGTATTACTTATGGTATCGTATATAGTGTGTGTGTGTGTGTATATATATATATATATATATATATATATATATATATATATATATATATATATATATATATATATATATATATATATATATATATATATATATATATATTAATGACCTTACTGAGTATAGAAGAATGGTGTAGTTTTTGACTGGACAGATGTTATGAGTGGTGTAGCCCAGGGCAATGTTCTGGAGGTGGTTTCATTATTGTGGTTTCTTACCTACATTTCTTACCTAGATGGGGAGAACCCCATCTAGAATCAGGTGACGCCTACAACCAAGACAGCAAGTAGATTGTCCTTTAGATGATCTGATGGTTGGCTAATGTGGCATCACCAAGACCACACAAACCACTGCCATAACACTCTTGAGCAAGTGGCAAGACAATGCAGTCAGGTTGGCAATCCCGAGTGGAGACACAGCACAGCACAGGACACAATTTTACAATTCAAAGTCATACTCAACAACCCAAAGTCAATGAAAATCACACAAAATTTGACCAAAAGAAGTGTCGAGATGCTGTTTAAAAGCATTAATAGAATTCACCAAGACAACTGATTCTGGTAAATTATTCCAAATGCTAATGACCCGCACTGAGAAGACATGAGCTCGAACATCAGTGTTGTAACGAGGCACAAAAAGCTTGTCTGTTGTGATTTTTAGCAAAGAGGTGACCTAGATTAGGACAAAACCCTTTCAGAATGTTGAACACCATAATAGGATCAGCTCTGATCAACCTTCCTTTAATGGAGTCAAGACTCAATCTAGCGAGACGTTCACTATATGGTAGATCGTGGAAACCGGCAATTTTCTTGGTCCATCTCCTCTGAACATTTTCTAAAAGCCTGGGTCATGTCACCTGTATAAACAGTGAACCAAACCACAGAGGCAAAGTCCAAGATAGGGTGAATATGAGAGATGAAAACTGCCTTCATGAAATCAGCAAAGGGTACCCTTTAAAATACAGTAACCAATGCCTCCAGCCTTGCCAGTGATTTCTCTCACATGCAAGTGAAACCTTAGGGAGGAATACACCCTGACCCCAAGATATTTATAGTTATCTCGTACATCTTGAATGGCTTGGTTTCCTATACAATATGGTAGAGGAACAGGAGCATCAAGGAGATTCCTACAACAGTTCGTTCTGGCACATTTACCAACTGAGAAAGATAAACCCGTGAACACATACT
>NW_026110364.1:40000-82500 GCF_024679095.1 Eriocheir sinensis | reverse complement strand
ATAAATAACTAATACGAAATAACAACGAAAAATATGAACAATGACAACAATGATAAGAAGAATAATTTAAGCGATCTATAAATAACATTATAAATCAATATGAAATAACAACGAAAAAAATTAACCCAGGAATTCCTCACTTCTCAAGCGCCAATGAGTGTGTGGATGTGCAGGGAAGGTTTATGTGTGGCAAAGAGGGTGATGGGAATAACACACACACACACACACACGGTAGCTCAGGGCTAGAGCGTCTGGCTCACAACCAGAAGGACCGGGGTTCGATTCCCCGGCCGTGGAAGATAAGTTGGGTTTATCTTCTTTCACGTGTAGCCCCTGTTCACCTAGCAGTGAGTAGGTACGCGACGTCAGGCAAGGAGTTGTGACCTCGTTGTCGCGGTGTGTTGTGTGTGAGTGGTCTACCAAAAGATCGGTACTACGAGCTATGTGCTCTTCAGTCGGGGAACGGCTGGCTGTCTCGAGAGACCCGCAGCAGACCAAGAGGTGAATTACACACACACACACAGTCGTTCACCGCTATCACCGCTTCAACTGTCACGCTTGTAATGCCATAACCGTATTTCACTGTTTGGAGGGAGATGATCCCCCCTCACCCCTCTCCCCACATCGCCTGCCCCTCCTCCTTCCCATCCCCACCACTCCTTCCCCTTACCCTTCACTCTCTCCCTCGTCCCTTACAAAATCAATCCCCCAACACCGCGTCGCCCTCTGCCCCCGGCCCCTCTTTCCTTACCATACTTCCCTCTCTCTTACTCTCCTCCACGATCCCTTTTCTGTCTCTCCCTTCCCCCTTATCTCTACCTTCATCACCTCCCATCATTGCCCTACTTTCCTACCTCATACTATTCCCCAATCTCACCCCCCTGCCCCCTTCCCTGTCTCCCCATCATCACAAATCACAGTCGCCTTTACGTTCATGTACTCCCCATCGCCCCATCCATCCTCCCTCTCCTCTGTCTGACGCCACAATAGCCTTTCCCTGCCCCCTTCCTCCCTCCCCGGTTCCCTGCCCCAACCCTGCCTAGTCTTCCTTTATTCACAGCCAATTTCCCTTCCCCTCCCCTCCACCCTCCCTTCGTCCTGTGCTTTCTCTTATTTGCCCTTTACCTTATATATATATATATATATATATATATATATATAGATATATATATATATATATATATATATATATATATATATATATATATATATATATATATATATATATATATATATATATATATATATATATATATATATATATATATATATATATATATATATATATATATATATATATATATATATATATATATATATATATATATATATATATATATATATATATATATATATATATATATATATATATATATATATATATATATATATATATATATATATATATATATATATTACAGAACCATCTCGAGTTTCGCGCTCGCCTCTTTCCGAAGGTATAGCGCTAAACTCGAGGATCGTGAAACTCGAGGTATTGAAAACACTGAAAAAGCGCTTATCTGTTCCGACCCGTGGATTTTTTCCTTCTTTTTCTTTTTAATGTGGGCTATGGCGCCGGTAGACTATCCATCTGGGCCTGATGGACGGCCCCTAGCCCATCATGGCACAGGCAACTGTTTATAGTGGCGCTATTATAATTGGCTTATGCTGCCCCTGAGCTCACTTTTTTCCTCCTTTACTCCTTGCTATACATTGGAAAAAGGAAGAAAACAGGAAGAGAGAATGGGTCGTTTTAAAGCCACAGATGAAGCCTTACGATGGGTTGAGCTCTGAAAACACGCTTGATTCTCTGGGAGTTCGATGACGTCATCGCCGGCGCTCACCCGGTCAGCGGCCTCGCTGCCTTGGGGCAGTGTCACACTGGCCGTTTTTTTCTAACCGTTGTGGCTACTGGCAACGCCCGTGCGCCCATCCGGGAGCGAGTTGTTGGTTGTCCGTAACCTTGTGTCACACCGGGACCTTTTTTCCCCACCACGTTGGCGGCAGCTTGGGCAACCGGCAAATCCAACTTTTCCGGGTGTGCGTCACACACGGCCAAGGTCGGTTGCCCGTATCCACATCCACAACGTAAACAAAGCACTTGCCCTGTATCGACATGGTGTCGTCTGCTAAAGTAAGGGCTGCCGCGGCTTGTGCTGCCATTACCCAAGTTATGGACTTGTTGCTGCAGTTAAATGGAAGGAAGAAGCTGTTGTGGGTGTGGTGTGTCTGTGGGTCCTCCGTGCCAGTTCTCATTGCTATCATTGCGCATGAGCGGCCAACCCACCCATCTAGACTCCGACCACATAAACACGTGGATAGAGTAACAACAAACAGACACACACACACACACACACACACACACACACACACACACACACACACACACACACCAGACTCATCATGAACCATGGCAAATGTTTCTCATAAACAAACATGGCTTCCCCATTTCCTAGAGTGTGTTAGAACTTATTTGGTGAGTGGTTCAGTTTTTTTTTTTTTACAACAAAGGAGGCAGCTCAAGGGCACACACAAAAAAGAAAACAATAATAAAAAAAAAGACCGCTACTCGCTGCTCCTAAAAAAGAAACAAAAGAGGTGGCCGAAAGAAAGATCAAATACGGGAGGAGAGATGTCCTGATACCCTCCTCTTGAAAGAGTTCAAGTCGTAGGCAGGAGGAAATACAGATGAAGGAAGATTGTTCCAGAGTTTACCAGCGTGAGGGATGAAAGAGTGAAGATGCTGGTTAACTCTTGCATAAGGGGTTTGGACAGTAGAGGGATGAGCATGAGTAGAAAGTCGAGTGCAGTGGGGCCGCGGGAGGGGGGGAGGCATGCAGTTAGCAAGTTCAGAAGAGCAGTCAGCGTGGAAATATCGATAGAAGATAGAAAGAGAGGCAACATTGCGGCGGAATTTAAGAGCTAGAAGACTATCAGTATGAGGAGGAGAGCTGATGAGACGAAGAGCCTTAGCCTCCACTCTGTCCAGAAGAGCTGTGTGAGTGGAGCCCCCCCACACAAGAGATGCATAATCCATACGAGGGCGGACAAGGCCCCTGTATATGGACAGCAACTGTGCAGGGGAGAAGAACTGGCGGAGACGGTACAGAACGCCCAGCCTCGAGGAAGCTGATTTAGTAGGAAATGAGATATGAAGTTTCCAGTTGAGATTTTGAGTTAAGGATAGACCGAGGATGTTTAGTGTTGAGGAAGGTGATAGCTGGGTGTTGTCAAAGAATAGGGATAGTCGTTTGGAAGATTGTGTCGAGGATAGGTGGAGAAACTGTTTTTGAGGCGTTGAAGGACACCAGGTTTCTTGCCCCAATCGGAAATAATAGTAAAAATGGGTCTAAGGCTAAGCGTTCTGCAGCCTCCAGCCTTGAGTCGTTAAGTTCCTGTAGGATGGGTCTTCTATTAAAAGAAGTTGAGTAATGCAGAGTGGAATCATCGGCGTAGGAATGGATAGGACAGTTCGTTTTGGAAAGAAGATCATCAATGAACAACAGAAAAGAGTGGGAGAGGACAGAACCTGTGGGACACCACTGTTAATAGATTTAGGGAAGAACACTGACCGTCTACCACGGCAGAAATAGAAAGGTCAGAAAGGAAACTCGAGGTAAAGGTACAGAGAGAAGGATAGAAACCGTAGGAGGGTAGTTTGGAAAGCAAAGATTTGTTCTTAGACCCGATTAAAAGCTTTTCATATGTCCAGCGCAATAACAAAGGTTTCACCGAAACGGCTAAGAGAGGATGACCAAGAGTCAGTTAGGAAGGCAAGGAGATCACCAGTAGAACGCCCCTTGCAGAACGCATACTGGCGATCAGATAGAAGGTCAGAGGTGTGTGATAATATTATAATGATATTTTCTTTCTGTACCTCCTCTACTCTCTCTCTCTCTCTCTCTCTCTCTCTCTCTCTCTCTCTCTCTCTCTCTCTGGAAGCTCTCTAGAAGCCTTCCAATCAGCTTCAATCAGCTCCACTCTTCCTCACGTTCTCTCCCAAAGTTTCCTCCACTCTTCCCTCACGTTCTCTCCCCAAAGTTTCCTCCACTCTTCCCTCACGTTCTCTCCCAAAGTTTCCCTCCTCTTCCCTCCAAGTTCTCTCCCAAAGTTTCCCCTCCACTCTTCTTCCTCGTTCTCTCCCCAAAGTTCCCTCCACTCTTCCTCACGTTCTCTTCCCAAAGTTTCTCCTCCACTCTTCCTCCCTCACGTTTTTCTCCCCAAAGTTTCCCCTCCACTCTTCCTCACGTTCTCTCCCCAAAGTTTCCTCTCACTCTTCCCTCACGTTCTCTCCCCAAAGTTCCCCTCACTCTTCCCTCGTTCATTCTCTCTAAATTCCCTCCTCTTTCCTCCGTTCTCTCCCCCAAAGTTTCCCTCATTCTTCCCTCACGTTCCTCTCTCCCAAAAAGTTCCTCCCTCTTCCTCACGTTCTCTCCCCAAAGTTTCCTCCACTCTTCCCTCACGTTCTCTCCCCAAAGTTTCCCCTCCTTCTTCCCTCACGTTCTCTCTCCCAAAGTTTCCTCTCCACTCTTCCGTCACGTTCTCTCCCAAAGTTTTCCCCCTCCCTCTTCCTCCGTTCTCTCCCCAGTTTCCCCTCCACTCTTCCTCACGTTCTCTCCCCAAATTTCCCTCCACCTCTTCCCTCGTTCTATCCCCAAAGTTTTCCTCACTCTTCCTCACGCTCTCTCCCAAGTTCCTCCTCCCTCTTCCCTCACGTTCTCTCTAGTTCCTCTCCCTCTTCCTCACGTTCCTCTCCCAAAGTTCCCCTCCACTCCTTCCCTCGTTCTATCTCTTCCTCACGTTCTCTCCAAAGTTCCTCCTCCCTCTTCCCCTCACGTTCTCTCCCCAAAGTTCCTCCTCCACTCTTCCCTCACGTTCTCTCCCCAGTTTCCCCTCCTCCTCTCTCCCTCACGTTCTCCCAGTTTCTCCCTCCACTCTTCCCTCACGTTCTCTCCCCAAAGTTTCCCTCCCCTCTTCCCCTCACGTTCTCTCCCAAAGTTCCTCCTCCCTCTTCCCTCACGTTCTCTCCCCAAAGTTTCTCCTCCACTCCTTCCTGTCACGTTCTCTCCCCAAAGTTCCTCCTTCCCTCGTTCTCTCCCCAATGTTTCCCTCCCTCTTCCCTCCGTTCTCCCAAAGTTCCTCCTCCCCCTCTCCCTCAGACCTCTCTCCAAAGTTTCCTCCTCCTCCCTCACTGTTCTCTCCCCAGAGTTTCCCTCCACTCTTCCCCATGCCATCTCCCAGAGTTCCCCCTCCACTCTTCCCTCACGTCTCTCCCTAAAGCTTCCCCTTCCCTCACGTTTTCCTCACTTTTCCCTCCCTCTTCCCTCACGTTTCTCTCAAAGTTTCCTCCACCTCCTCACTGTCTCCCTAGAGTTTCCTCCACTTTCCCTTCACGTTCTTCCCTAAAAGTTTCTCCCTCCCTCCTGCCCACAAACCCACGCACAACCAACCTCACCACCTCACAGATGTTTCCCTAACACTTTTCACCCCAATCCCTCATCCTCTCTCCTCCTCCACCTCCACCACACCCCTGCCTCCTACACCAAATAACCCCTTTCCCTCTCTGTACTCCTCCTCTCTTCCCTCCAACCCTACATCGCTGCCTCGCACACCAGCTCTCCTCCGCAGGTGCCGCCCACAGAATATATATATATATATATATATATATATATATATATATATATATATATATATATATATATATATATATATATATATATATATATACAGAAGGTATAGCGCTAAACTCGAGGATCGTGAAACTCGAGGTATTGAAAACACTGAAAAGCGCTTATCTGTTCCGACCTGTGGATTTTTTTTCATGTGGGCTATGGCGCCGGTAAACTATCCATCTGGGCGTGATGGACGGCCCTAGCCCATCATGGCACAGGCAACTGTTTATAGTGGCGCTATTATAATTGGCTCATGCTGCCCGAGCTCACTTTTTTCCTCCTTTACCACATTGGAAAAGGGAAGAGAACAGGAAGAGAGAACGGGTCGTTTTAAAGCCACAGATGAAGCCTTCGATTGGCTGAGCTCTGAAAACACGCTTGTGATTTGCTAGGAGTCCGATGACATCATCGCTGGCGCTCACCCAGTCAGCGGCCTCACTGCTTTGGGGCAGTGTCACACTGGCCATTTTCCTCTAACTGTTGTGGCTACTGGCAACGTCCGTGCGCCTATCAGGGAGCGAGTTGTCGGTTGTCCGTAACCTGGTGTCACACAGTGCTTTTTCTTCCCACCGCGTTGGCGCCACCTAGGGCAACCGGCAACTCCAACTTTTCCTGGTGTGCGTCACACACGGCCAAGGTCGGTTGCCCGTATCCACATCCACAACGTAAACAAAGCACTTGCCCTGTATCAACATGGTGTCGTCTGCTAAAGTAAGGCTGCTGCGGCTGCTGCCATTACCCAAGTTATGGACTTGTTGCTGCAGTTAAATGGAAGGAAGAAGCTGTGGGTGTGGTGTGTCTGTGGGTCCTCTGTGCCAGTTCCTCATTGCTATCATTGCGCATGAGCGGCCAACCCACCCATCTAGACTCCGACCACATAAACACGTGGATAGAGTAACAACAAGCAGACACACACACACACACACACACACACACACACACACACACACACACACACACACACACACACACACACACACACACACACACACAGCAGACTCATCATGAACCATGGCAAATGTTTCTCATAAACAAACATGGCTTCCCCATTTCCTAGAGTGTGTTAGAACTTATTTGGTGAGTGTTCAGTTTTTTTTTTTACAACAAAGGAGGCAGCTCATGGGCGCACAAAAAAAGAAAACAATAATAAAAAAGACAGCTACTCGCTGCCCCTAAAAAAGAAACAAAAGAGGTGGCTGAAAGAAAGATCAAATATGGGAGGAGAGATGTCCTGATACCCTCCTCTTGAAAGAGTTCAAGTCGTAGGCAGGAGGAAATACAGATGAAGGAAGATTGTTCCAGAGTTTACCAGCGTGAGGGATGAAAGAGTGAAGATGCTGGTTAACTCTGCATAAGGGGTTTGGACAGTAGAGGGATGAGCATGAGTAGAAAGTCGAGTGCAGGAGCGGGAGGGGGAGGCAGGAGATGCAAGTTCAGAAGAGCAGTCAGCGTGGAAATATCGATAGAAGATAGAAAGAGAGGCAACATTGCGAGAGGAATTTAAGAGCTAGAAGACTATCAGTAGAGAGGAGAGCATGGAGACGAAGAGCCTTAGCCTCCACTCTGTCCAGAAGAGCTGTGTGAGAGGAGAGCCCCCACACAAGAGATGCATACTCCATACGAGGGCGGATAGGCCCCTGAATATTATCAGCAACTGTGCAGGGGAGAAGAACTGCGGGAGACGGTACAGAACGCCCAGCCTCGAGGAAGCTGATTTAGTAAGAAATGAGATATGAAGTTTCCAGTTGAGATTTTGAGTTAAGGATAGACTGAGGATGTTTAGTGTTGAGGAAGGTGATAGGGGTGTTGTCAACAAGAATAGGGCTAGTCGTTTGGAAGATTGTGTCGAGTGGATAGGTGGAGAACTGTGGAGGGAGATGAAGGACAAGGTGTGCCCCAATCGGAATGAATAAAAAGGGAAGGAGCTAAGAAGTTCTGCAGAGCCTTGAGATGAAGTTCTGAAGGGTGGGTCTTCTATTAAAAGAAGTTGAGTAATGCAGAGGAATCATCGGCGTAGGAATGATAGGACAGAAGGTGTGTGGAAAGAAGATCAATGAACAACAGAAAAGAGGTAGATAGGAGATGAAAAGAGGACACCACTGTTAATAGATTTAGGGAAGAACAGGTGACAGAGGCAGAAATAGAAGGTGGTAGAGGTGAGGAGATGAAAAGGTGACAAGAAGGTGTGGTAGAGGTGAGGGAGATGAAAGGATGACAAGAAGGTGGTGGTGGTAGAGGAGATGAAAAGGAGACTAGAAGGTGGTAGAGGTGGAGGAGATGAAAAGGAGAGACAAGAAGGAGGAGGAGGGGAAATGAGGTGAAGGAGGTGAGTAGATGAAAGGAGACAAGAATGTGTGGTAGAGGTGAGGAGATGAAAAGGTGACAGAAAGGTGTGGTAGAGGTGAGGAGATGAAAAGGAGACTAGAAGGTGTAGTAGAGGTGAGGAGATGAAAAGGAGACAGAAAGGTGTGGTAGAGGTGAGGAGATGAAAAGTAGACAAGAAGGTGGTAGAGGTGAGGAGATGAAAAGGACAAGAAGGTGTGGTAGAGGTGAGAGATGAAAAGGAGACAAGAAGGTGGGAAGGTAGAGGAGAGATGAAAAGGAGACAAGAAGGTGTGGTAGAGGTTAAGAGATGAAAAGGAAACAAGAAGGTGTGGTAGAGGTGAGGAGATGAAAAGGTGAGAAGAAGCTGTAGAGGTGAGGAGATGAAAAGGTGACAAGAAGGTGTGGTAGAGGTGAGGAGATGAAAAGGTGACAAGAAGGTGTGGTAGAGGTGAGGAGATGAAAAGGTGACAAGAAGGTGTGGTAGAGGGGAGGAGATGAAAAGGTGACACGAAGGTGTGGTAGAGGTGAGGAGATGAAAAGGTGACAAGAAGGTGTGGTAGAGGTGAGGAGATGAAAGGTGACAAGAAGGTGTGGTAGGGGTGAGGAGATGAAAAGGACAAGAAGGTGTGGTAGGTGAGGAGATGAAAAGGTGACAGAAGGTGTGGTAGAGGTGAGGAGATGAAAAGGTGACAAGAAGGTGGTAGGGGAGGAGATGAAAAGGTGACAAGAAGGTGTGGTAGAGGGTGGAGGAGATGAAAAGGACAAGAAGGTGTGGTAGAGGTGAGGAGATGAAAAGGTGACAAGAAGGTGTGGTAGAGGTGAGGAGATGAAAAGGTGACAAGAAGGTGTGGTAGAGGTGAGGAGATGAAAAGGTGACAAGAAGGTGTGGTAGAGGTGAGGAGATGAAAAGGAGACACGAAGGTGGTAGAGGTGAGGAGATGAAAAGGAGACAAGAAGGTGTGGTAGAGGTGAGGAGATGAGACAAGAAGGTGTGGTAGAGGTGAGGAGATGAAAAGGTGACAAGAAGGTGTGGTAGAGGTGGAGATGAAAAGAAGACAAGAAGGTGGTAGAGGAGGTGAGGGAGATGAAAAGGTGACAAGAAGGTGTGGTAGAGGTGAGAAGATGAAAAGGTGAGTAGAAGGTGTGGTAGAGGTGAGGAGATGAAAAGGTGACAAGAAGGGTAGAGGAGATGAAAAGGAGACAAGAAGGTGTGGTAGAGGTGAGGAGATGAAAAGGAGACAAGAAGGTGTGGTAGAGGTGAGGAGATGAAAAGGAGACAAGAAGGTGTGGTAGAGGGAGATGAAAAGGTGACAAGAAGGTGTGGTAGAGGTGAGGAGATGAAAAGGAGACAAGAAGGTGGTAGAGGTGAGGAGATGAAAAGGAGACAAGAAGGTGTGGTAGAGGAGGAGATGAAAAGGAGACAAGAAGGTGTGGTAGAGGTGAGGAGATGAAAAGGAGACAAGAAGGTGTGTTAGAGGAGAAGGAGACAAGAAGGTGTGGTAGAGGTGAGGAGATGAAAGGAGACAAGAAGGTGTGGTAGAGGAGATGAAAAAGGAGAAGGTGGGAGGAGATGAAAGGAGACAAGAAGGTGTGGTAGAGGTGAGGAGATGAAAAGGAGACAAGAAGGTGTGGTAGAGGTGAGGAGATGAAAAGAAGACAAGAAGGTGTGGAGAAGGAGGAGGTGAGTGGAAGTTGTGGTAGAGGTGAGGAGATGAAAAGGTGACAAGAAGGTGTGGTAGAGGTGAGGAGATGAAAAGGAGACAAGAAGGTGTGGTAGAGGGAGGAGATGAAAGGTGACAAGAAGGTGTGGTAGAGGTGGAGGAGATGAAAGGAGACAAGAAGGTGGTAGAGGTGAGGAGATGAAAAGGAGACAAGAAGGTGTGGTAGAGGAGATGAAAAGGAGACAAGAAGGTGTGGTAGAGGAGATGAAAAGGTGACAAGAAGGTGTGGTAGAGGTGAGGAGATGAAAAGGAGACAAGAAGGTGTGGTAGAGGTGAGGAGATGAAAAGGAGACAAGAAGGTGTGGTAGAGGTGAGGAGATGAAAAGGAGACAAGAAGGTGTGGTAGAGGTGAGGAGATGAAAAGGTGACAAGAAGGTGGGGTAGAGGTGAGGAGATGAAAAGGTGACAAGAAGGTGTGGTAGAGGTGAGGAGATGAAAAGGTGACAAGAAGGTGTGGTAGAGGAGATGAAAAGGAGACAAGAAGGTGTGGTAGAGGTGAGGAGATGAAAAGGTGACAAGAAGGTGTGGTAGAGGGAGGAGATGAAAAGGTGACAAGAAGGTGTGGTAGAGGTGAGGAGATGAAAAGGAGACAAGAAGGTGTGGTAGAGGTGAGGAGATGAAAAGGTGACAAGAAGGTGGGGTAGAGGTGAGGAGATGAAAAGGGGACAAGAAGGTGTGGGAGGGGTGAGGAGATGAAAGGAGACAAGAAGGTGTGGTAGAGGTGAGGAGATGAAAAGGAGACAAGAAGGTGTGGTCGAGTGGAGGAGATGAAAAGGAGACAAGAAGGTGTGGTAGAGGTGAGGAGATGAAAAGGTGACAAGAAGGTGTGGTAGAGGTGAGGAGATGAAAAGGTGACAAGAAGGTGTGGTAGAGGTGAGGAGATGAAAAGGAGACAAGAAGGTGTGGTAGAGGTGAGGAGATGAAAAGGAGACAAGAAGGTGTGGTAGAGGTGAGGAGATGAAAAGGTGACAAGAAGGTGTGGTAGAGGTGAGGAGATGAAAAGGTGACAAGAAGGTGTGGTAGAGGTGAGGAGATGAAAAGGAGACAAGAAGGTGTGGTAGAGGTGAGGAGATGAAAAGGAGACAAGAAGGTGAGGTATAGGAGACGAGATGAAAAGGAGACAAGAAGGTGTGGTAGAGGTGAGGAGATGAAAAGGTGACAAGAAGGTGTGGTAGAGGTGAGGAGATGAAAAGGTGACAAGAAGGTGTGGTAGAGGTGAGGAGATGAAAAGGAGACAAGAAGGTGAAGATAGAGACAAGGAAAGGACTCTGAGTAGTAGTCTGCCATCATAAGAACATAAGAACATAAGAACGCAGGAGTCTGCAAGAGGCCGGTAGGCCTGTTCGAGGCAGCTCCTTTGAACGTAAGCTCCCGTGTATCTAACCCCACCTAATATCGCTGTCCATGAGTTTATCTTATCTATTTTTTAATGTGACAATTGTATTGGCACTCATCACATTACTGCTAAGCCTATTCCACTCATCCACCACCCTGTTAGTAAACCAATTTTTGCCTATGTCCCTGTTGAATCTGAATTTATCCAGTTTAAACCCATTACTTCGTCTCCTACCCGGTTCTCTTACCAACAAAACCTTCTGAATGTCTCCCTTATTAAAGCCCTTCATCCATTTATAAACCTCGATCATGTCTCCACGCACCCTTCGCCTTTCTAGAGAATGCAAGTTTAACTGCTTGAGTCTTTCCTCGTATGGCAAGTTTCTCAACCCCTGAATCATCTTAGTCATCCTCCTCTGCACCGATTCTAACATTTTGATATCCATTCTATAGTAAGGTGACCAGAACTGAACCGCATAGTCAAGATGAGGTCTAACTCCAACATGTGTGTGTGCCACCTGCCTTGATATCTCTCCCCCATAACCTTGATATCTTGATGAAGGCGCTCGCCATGCTCATCGCTCACGTCTCCAAGAGTAGCAGGAAATCATCGAGATGGCTCTAGAGGAAATGAACCTTTATGCTCATGCTGCAGCCTAAAAGATGAGAGCTATCAAGCAATGTCTCCACCAACCCTTGTAGCTTGCTGCCTTTTTGCTCCCTAAAAATCCCTTCACAACAGCCACCAATGAGTCCCAAGCTCTTTTTCCTACGTCAGTCATCGAGCTCGAGAAGTTTTGGCATTTCATTAACTTTCTCATTTGTGTCCCGTCAAAAACACCAGCCTTTATATTATCATAACTTAGGCCAGGAAATGTTGTATACATATGAATTTGAAACAGTCACCCTACACATTAAGAGCTTCGACAAAGTGCTTCATTAGTCCTAGTTTAATATGAAGGGCTGGGAAGATGATTTTCTCCTTCTCAACAAGGGGTTGGTGCATGATATTCTTCTTCCCAACAGTCAAACTTTCTTTTTTTAACTGGCCAGAGTTTCTGTTCCCAAAGTTTGTCTTTCGCTCGGCTGTCCCATAAACACAGGAAACACGGATATTTTGTATGCCCTCCTTGTTGGCCGAGTAAAAAGTTGACCATTTTCAGATCCACACATATGACCCATTTGTGTTAATCAAACTTGAGTAAGTCTAATACAGTTTTAATGTGTTCAGGATTCTCTTTTAAATGCACAGAGTGACCAGTAGGAGTAATACATATTTTAAAATCTTTTTTGAACTATCTATAAAGAGTCTCCATTCATGAGGATCATACTGTAGACTCGTGTAGAGCAACCATCGCTTTTAACAGATACAATATATTTATATATTTGCGTGTGTCTAGATAGATAAATAACTGTCTAAATAAATAGATAAAATAAATATCAACATATATGATTACCTGTGATATCTCTTATAGCTATGGCTGGGGCCAATATGGACCAGCCCATAGATAAAAAAAACTTGACGTGATAGAAAAAAACTATTGTCTTTTGTAAACTCAGTGACACCAAATTACCCAAAAACAGGTCTCAAACTTAGGTCACTAGAAAAAAGTTAAAACTTGTAGGCCAGTGAATTATTAGACACTCATCGCGCGCGCGCGTCCACACACACACACACACACACACACACACACACACACACACACACACACACACACACGCACCAATCACCAATTCATCATACCTTAGAATGCATCCTCACTCTAATCCATCACTTCCACTCAGAATTTCTTCCCATTTCTTCTTCTCTTTTCTCTGTTTCTCATTCACCTTACTCCCCATCCTCTCTCTCACATTATCCACCTCCCGTTCATCTCCAGTATTCCTTTCCTTCCTCGCTTCCTCCAAAGTTCCCTCCTGTTTCTACTTCTCGTTCTTCCTTCTCCTGTTCGTTCCCTTTTCTATCTTCCCGCTCCTTCTCCTCCTCCCTCTTCTCTTCTTCGCTTCTCATACAACTTACTCTTTTTCCCTCCCTCTCACATTTTCTACCTCCCGTTCATCTCCATTATTCCTTCCCATTCTCGTTTCTTAATGTCCTTCTCTCCCTCCTAAATTCCCTCCGTTTTCTACTGCTTGTTCTTCCTCCTTCCCTTCTTCAATCCCCTTTCTACCTTCCTCTCCTTCCTTTTCTCCCTCCCAGTTCCTCCTTCCCCTCCTCTTTTCCCATTCTTCCTGCCTTCATCCCAGACACTCTTTCAGCCTAATGATAACTCAGCCCTCCCTTCCCTGTTCCAACTTTGCAGCCCAGTAATTACTCTTAGGCTCCGTCCTTTGCCCTCTTATGATTCTATGTCCGCCGGGCCGTGGTTAGGCGTAGTTAAGGCATATCAAGACCTGACACACACGAAAAAGTACTCAGATTTGGTCTTACTACTTTTTCTACTACTACTACTACTGCTACTACTACTACTACTATTACTACTACTACTACTATATTGTTTAAGAGAGAGAGAGAGAGAGAGAGAGAGAGAGAGAGAGAGAGAGAGAGAGAGAGAGAGAGAGAGAGAGAGAGAGAGAGAGAGAGAGAGAGAGAGAGAGAGAGAGAGAGAGAGAGAGAGAGAGAGAGAGAGAGAGAGAGAGAGAGAGAGAGAGAGAATGCAAAACAAGCAAAAGGGAAGCAAGAAGGAAGAGACAAATGGATTCTGCCCCGAAACCATTCCATTTCTCAGGATGATCTGTCACGCTCCTTCGGCCCTTCGTCCTGCCATCCCGGATCCGACAAACCCGTGATCGGCGCCTTTACGGTATTTTCGATTAACTTTATATTCCCGTCTGGTGGTTTTAAGAGGCAAGTCTTGCTCCAACCCATCACAGAACATCCAGAAAAGTATTTAAACACACAAAAAAACAGGAAAGAAGATGACTTGCTCGGCTCATGCTGCCTCCCGGAGTTCATTTGTGATGGTCTTTAGGACAGCCTTGGGCCACTCGCGATGACTCCCTTTATTCGAACAGGAAATCAATATACACATAAAGCTGGAGCTTTTAAAACAAGGTAATATATCGAGCGGCTCCCTACCAATGTGCTTGAAGCAAACCATAATCAGCAGTGTGTTGTTCTTGTCACGACCTATGGGCCTGAGACACAGAGGATAGACTTTCACGGCTTTTGGAATGGAAACTGCGAAGTGCCCAGAGAGGAATGGAGAGATTATTTCCAGGAGTCACTGTATCAGATCAAGAAGGAACTGCAAATGTATGAGAGAAAAGAGATAATTAGAAGACATAATAATGCCACTTAAAAATCCAATTGTCAAGACATATATAGGAATGAGGACTTCAGATTGATTAAAAGAGTGACGGAGAGAATTTAAATTAAATTAAATTAAATTAAATTAATGCTTATAAAAGCACTGAAGAGAAGGGCTTTCAGCAGATGGCGTGGTGATACAGAGAAGAATGAGGGACGTGTAGTAGAGGCTGTGAATTAGCGGCACAAGACAAGAACGAGTGGAAACGTTTGTGTGAGGCCGAGGACTTCTGCAGGGGAACGTTACAGGCTGATAGTGATGATGATTGAGAGAGAGAGAGAGAGAGAGAGAGAGAGAGAGAGAGAGAGAGAGAGAGAGAGAGAGAGAGAGAGAGAGAGAGAGAGAGAGAGAGAGAGAGAGAGAGAGAGAGAGAGAGAGAGAGAGAGAGAGAGAGAGAGAGAGAGAGAGAGAGAGAGAGAGAGAGAGAGAGAGAGAGAGAGAGAGAGAGATATGCTGTCCTTTATTGATTATATCAGTGGTCAACACACTTTTTGCTGACTCAGGTTTTGTGGTTGTTTTTTTAGCTAATTTTGAGGTGCTGATGTTAAATATGGCATCCATTTTTTGCTAACACATCAGGTTTTCATTCTGTAGCACATCCCTATTTTATGATGCACTGTATGAATAATTTACTTTGTCAGGAGAGTTTACTAAGGCTCTTCGTCTCATCAGCTCTCCTCCTCTTACTGAAAGTCTTCTACCTGCTTTACTTTTGCTTTTTACTCTTTTTTTTTTCTTTTCTGTTATACATAGTGACAAAGTTTCTTCCTTACTTTATTTTCTTGTTTTCTTAGCCAGAGACGAGTCAAGTGATTCTACGTTATATTCATACTAGCTCATCTTTCAAGCTATGTGTAAATGCAAGTATTTTCTTCAGTCTATATCTCCTGACCTTTTTCTTCTTTTCCTCCTATTATGAATTCCTCTACTTATCTCACTTTTCTATTTATTTGTCTTTATATTTCCTTGCGGTTACTGTCTCTATCTTCCTATACATTCACCCGTTAAATATTTATATTCCTTTCCCGTAACCGACATGTATATCTAATGAAGCCGCACCATAGGAAGCCTGACGTGTTCCGTTCTAGCTTGTGTCTGTTCAAACACTTCTTGTTTTTTGCAGTGTCCTTTTCCTTCTCTTTCATCATCCTTTCTTCCGTGTCTTTCCTCTGTCGACTCCCTTCCTCTATAGGTGCCCATTGCCGGCCTTTTCTTTTACACCAGTTTAAAATTACTCAATCTTTTTCCATGTCATTTCAACTGTTTCCAAAGGCTGCTGCTGAACCGTGATAGGCTGCAGATTTTGTCATGTAAATTATCTGCTGTTCGGCGCCCCAGTAACGCTATAGTGCAGCACCAATAACCTCAAGCTGACCTTTTCGATCGTACGGGGGTCGGAGACACATGCCGATCACAGTCACGGGAGATGAGTGGAGGCCAGCAAGGAGACTAAACCCGCTAACAGTGTGGAGAACAAATGTGGAGATGAAGGCAGCGTGGGGAGGCGGCTTAACCTGATGGACCTTCCCGGGAGCCTACCAGACGGATGGGGGTAACGGGAAGGGGAAGGAGGGGGAAGGGGGAGGGGGGAAATGGGAGCTACTAGGGTGTAACTTGTAAGTACTTAGGGGGCAGCGTTACCACCTAATGAGGTTAAGATAAGGGGTCTGATCGCCTACATATCAGGGTATTAGAAACGACCCACGAGCACGTTATAAGGGGAGGAGGAGGAGGAGGAGGAGGAGGAGGAGGAGGAGGAGGAGGCTATTGCTAGATTAAGAGATGGGAGATGTGGAGGAGAGGAGAGAAAAGGCCCCCAAAAAGATAAAATAGAGAGAGGACTGGAAAAACGTAAAAGACGTCATGGAATAATCAGGGAAGAAAACAAGAGGAATAAGGAGATAAAAGAGGAGGAGGAGGAGGAGGGGAAAGGGTGGAAGTAAGATCAGGAGGAAAATGAATAAAAATGAATTCAAGAAGAAAAGCAAAGGAGAAAAAATGAAGAAAGAAAGACGAAACAGGAAAAAAAAATATGAAAAAAAGATAAAGAAAACGAAATGAGAGGAAGTTGAAAATGAGAAGACTAAAAAAAACAAGAACCGAAAAAGAAGAACCAATGGAAAAAAAATGAAATAAAAAATCAAGAAAAACAAAACGTAGAAAAGAAACAAAGAAAACCATGACCTGAAAACGAAAGAACCGAAGGAAAAGACAAGAAAAGACGAAAAGAAACAGAACACGAAGACCAGAGGTAAGGCAAGTCGAGGTCACAATTTGAGACGAAGAAGTAGTGGGCAAAACCTTTCCCTCAAGAGCATTACGTCTGTCTGTCAGGCCCCGCCACGCCCCTGACCAGCGCCGAGGTTAAGCAGCACAACAGACTTGCTCACCACGCCCTTGTCACGCCCACACACACACACACACTTAACTTTCTTCTTCATCCCTTCTTTATTCCCTCGTATTCTTGTTCTTGTCCTTCCCTTGCCTTACCAACTCATTCCCTCCTTCATTTCCTCCTGTTCTTTTTCCTCATCTTGTCGTCCCCTTATTTTCCTCATCCTATTTTCCTTAAAACCCATCCATGGTCTTCCTTTTATTTTCTTCCTTTCATCTATAGGTCTGGATTAGACTGAGCCGAAGAAAGGAAAAAGCGAGAGAAAGGGAAGGAAGTAAGGAAGGAGGGAAGGAAGGAAGGAATTAAGGAAAGAATGAAGGGTAGAATTACGTTTTTAGTGGACATCATAATAAAAAGCGAGACATGAGTGAAGTGAATGAAAGGAGCGGCTGAAGAAAGCAAGAATGAAAGAAGGCAGTGATGGGAGGAAAGGTTGAATGGAGAGATGGATTGAAAGGAAGGACGAAAGTAGAAAGTGAATGAAGGAGGAGAAAGTTGGGATGCAAAGGACAGATGATCTGAGAGGAAGAACGAAAGAAGGAAGTGAAAGTTGGAAAGTTTAGTGGGCGCAACATCTGTGGTCATATGCCGGAGAGAGACAGAAGGGGAAGGAATTATAGGAGAAGGGAACAGACCCCAGGAGACGGGACACAACCCCCGATTAATACCTGGTACCCATTCACTGCTGGGTGGACAGGGGTGTAGGGTATCGGAAAAGCCGACAAAATTTTTCCATTCCGCCCGGGAATCGAACCCGGGCTCTCTCGGTTGTGAGCCGAGTGTGCTAATCACTGCACTACGAAGCCCCCTCTTAAGGAGAAAGAGAAGAAAAAGGAAGAGAGGGGAGGAGAAAAGGGAAGAAGACAAAACAAGGAGGAACAAGAAATGAAGTAAGAAGCGATAAAGAAGACGACAAAGAAAAGAAAAGAGAAAGAAAATAAGGAGATAAAGAGGCTGCCGGAAGATAAATTACGAACTGTTAACGAGGCAAAAGGACGGAACGACTTATAAAGAAGAGAAAGGAGAGAAGACACAAAGGCAAATGGAGGCAGAGGAGGAGAAAGAGAAAGGGAAAGAAAGAAAACAAACAAAATGTGTATAAACAGAAGACACACGGAATGCCAAGACAAGCGGGAAGAAAAAAAATGGACTAAGAGGAAATTAGCCTGAAAAAAAGTATAAATGAACTGAATGAGAGATAGAGGGAAATGATGATGTGGAATGGCCAATGGCATGGAACGAAAGGAGGGACACAAGGTGAAAGGAGGAAAGGGACGGGGATGAAGGGAAGCAAGGACAGACAGTAGGCGAAGGAAATGGTAGAATGACACGGAAAAGAAAAGAAAAGAAAGCTGGAAAGGACGACAAGAACTCATGGGAAAAACAGGAGGAAGGAAAAAAAGAGGAAAAGAACAATGGAAAATGAGAGGGAAAAGAACAATGGAAAATGAGAGGGAAAGGAAAGCATGGATGGACAGAAGGAAAGAGAGAGAGAGAGAGAGAGAGAGAGAGAGAGAGAGAGAGAGAGAGAGAGAGAGAGAGAGAGAGAGAGAGAGAGAGAGAGAGAGAGAGAGAGAGAGAGAGAGAGAGAGAGAGAGAGAGAGAGAGAGAGAGAGAAGGGGGGGGAGCCTGGGACAATAATAAATGATTTAGTGTAGGTCACATGTTGGAAGGTGGGATGAGAAGGGAAGTATTAGAGGAAGCAGGAAGAAAGAGGAAGGAAGGAAAGAGGGAAACAGCGAGGGACTTGAAGGAAAGGAAGAAGGAAAGAAAAAAAAAAGGAAAAGTGAAGACCGAGTTAAAAATGTAAAGGAATGGACAGGGAAAAGGAAGAAGAAAAAACAAAGGAAGAAACAGACGAATGAACGAACAATCAAACGAAGGAAGGAATGAAGAAAAACAAAGCAACAAAGCACACGTGAACAAGGAATAGAGGCAAATTAATGAGGGCAAAAATTAAGCTGGGAGGGAATGGAGGAAGAAAGGAAGAAGGAAAAAAGATAGGAAGGACGAAAAACAGGAAGGGAGCGAGATGATAACATTAGTGCTCATATAAGGGAGGAAGAAGAAGGAAGAAGGGAAGGAAGAAGGGAAGGAGAGACGAGCTGAGTGCTTAGAGGCAAAGAAGAGGAACCTTAAACCGATTAACTTCCCATTTAGGAACACAAAGGAACACAAAGGAAGAACAAACAACAGCAGACCTGCTGGTCCTTACGAGGTTGTTTGTGACAAGCTACACTAACTATCTAATCAAAGGTGGAAGATGAAGGACAGCAAAGGCGAAGGCTCCTCCCCACCCCCCATCCCTCCAGCCAAAGCTGGCAGGAAAGGAAAAAGAACCATGCAGCATGAAAAAACTGCATGGAATTTATGTAGGAAAGAGGAAAGAACTACCATTACTGCTACCACTAACCAGGCGATAAAAGCGGACAAGGACACCAGTATTCGAAAGAACTTAACGTTATTACGACAATGAGTAATATCTTAGTTGCTGGTTGGATTCAAAACACTTGTCTAATCTATTCTTGAAGGCCGTAACTGTTGTACTATCAACGACATCACAGGGTAGAGAGTTCCAAACATTAACAACTCGATTGAAGAAGAAGTGTTTAGCTTCGTACGACGAGAATCTTTTACCACTTATCTTCAAATTGTGATTTCTTCTTGTTCTATTTGATCGATCAATTGTAAAGTAATCTTCCGCATTAATATCACTGAATCCTTTAAACATTTTAAACACTTCTATTAGATCGCCTCGCATTCTTCGTTTTGATAGGCTGAATAAATTTACTATAAGCCTTTGTTCATATGACAAATTTATCAACCTAGGAATCATCTTTGTTACTCTTCGTTGGACCCGTTCCAACTTTTCTATGTCTTTTCTGTAGTAGGGAGACCAAAACTGTACACAGTACTCTAGACGGGGTCGAACCAACGAATTAAACAGTTTTAATATTACTTTTTCCGATTTATTTTTAAAGACTCGTCCGATGAAGCCAACCAATTTGTTTGCAGTTTTAACTACCTCTGAACAATGCTGACCGGGCCTTAAATCGCTTGATATAGTGATTCCAAGATCCTTTTCTTTACTTACTGCAGAAAGTTGTTGGCCATTCATTACGTACCGAACGCGATTGTTATTTTTTCCGATGTGCAACACTTTACATTTGTCAACGTTAAATTTCATTTGCCATTGATTGTCCCAACGTGCAAGTCGATCTATATCTGATTGTAAAGCTTCTTCGTCGAGTGTCGCAGCTACTTTACTACAAATTTTTGTGTCATCAGCAAATTTTGATACTTTGCAAGTGAGCCCATCATCGATATCATTAACATAAATTAAGAAGAGCATGGGGCCAAGCACTGATCCTTGAGGTACGCCGCTTTTGACATCGAGCCAGTTAGATGTAACACCGTTTAGAACTACTCTCTGTTTCCGCTCAGAGAGCCAGTCCGCAAGCCAATTGTGAATGTTACCCGAGATACCGTGCGCCAGTAGTTTGCTGAGCAATCGTTGGTGGGGGACCTTGTCAAATGCCTTTTGAAAATCCAGATATATGATATCTACTGATCTGCTTTCATCGAACACCTCAAAAATATAGTGAAAAAACCAATTAAGTTAGTCAAACACGAACGTTTACTACGGAAGCCATGTTGCGAATTACTTATTATATTATTTTCTTCGAAGAATTTCACCATATTGTCGCGAATGATAGTCTCCATTAACTTACAAACAATAGATGTCAGGCTAATTGGTCGATAGTTTCCTGGATGAGACTTGTCCCCCTTTTTGAAAATTGGTGTGACATTTGCAAGTTTCCAATCCGACGGAACTTTTCCAGCTGTTAAAGATTTATTGATTATGATGGAGAGCGATTTACAAATTTGATGTTTGATTTCTTTTAAGACCCTAGGGGTAATTTTGTCTGGACCAGGAGCTTTGCTTACTTTAATCTTTTCAATTGTGCGTAAAATGTCACTTTCTACGATGAGCACGCCACTTAACATCTTTTCGGCCCTTCTAACCTCCGGCGGTTGAGGTGATAAACAATCTTCGTCGGTAAATACGGATGCGAAAAAGTTATTTAGGATTGTAGCCATTTCATTTTCATCGTTCGTGTGGTTACCATTTTCATTAGCAAGCGGTCCGATACCACAAGTGAGTGACTCTTTATTATTTAAATAGCTAAAAAATTCTTTAGGATTAGATTTACTAGTTTCCGCTATTTATTCTTCAAGATTTTTCTTGATCTCGCCACACCGATGGTTGCGTCCAAACCAACAGTTTAACCCAAACAAAAAGAAAATACAGCTGATGGTGCATCGAGAGAGAAATGTTGTGCTAAGGACAATGTGAGATGGTGAAGAGAGGCGAGGGTTATGTTGAGGGGGAGACGGCTGTGTTGATGGCGGCCGATGACGAAAGCGGGAACTTGCTTCTTTCCTCCCTCTCTCCCTTCTTTTCATCTTTTTTCTCTTCTTCCCATTTCATCATTGCTCTTGCACGGAGCCATTAAAAAAAGTGTTCAAAGTAGGTGTTCCTCTGGCCCCTAGGCAGCGTTTGTAATGACGCTCCTGATTCTTTATAGCATGCAATGGTTTGTATCAGCACTGACTCAATATTTGCTGCAAATATGTGAAAGTGTTACAAACGTTTCAGACCCGTTCCTTCACTTATACTCGTCCTGATTTGTTTACTTTTTGTTTTAATGAGTTGTGACAAGCATATTTATGGTCTGCAATCACTGCTTCGTATAACGGTGTTAAGTATAACTGCCCAGCCTATCTTGTACAATGTGACCCGAGGCAAATAATATAAGAAACATTTACCACCAAGAGCATGTCTGACTTGTCTGAGTGACTGTCGCCTCCACGAGAGGCGGAGAGGAAGCAGGCCAACCGGGGCGAGAACCGAGGGGGGAGCCCAGACAATCAGGTGCGTCGTTAAAAATGCTGCCTAGGCGCCAGAGGAACTCTGACTTTGAACAGACTATAGTACACTACTACTACTATGCCCTTTCCTCCCCTCTTCTCTTCCTATTCCTTCTCTTTTCATTTCTGTTCTCTCTTCAATCTCTCTCTCTCTCTCTCTCTCTCTCTCTCTCTCTCTCTCTCTCTCTCTCTCTCTCTCTCTCTCTCTCTCTCTCTCTCTCTCTCTCTCTCTCTCTCTCTCTCTCTCTCTCTCTCTCTCTCTCTTTCTTCTTCCTTTTTCTTTTTCCTTTCTCTCTTCGATTTCATCCTCTTCATCATTTTCTTTTCCTTCTCTATCTCTTCCTCTCTCCCCTCCTTCCTTCTCCTCCTTTCCTTATTTTTCTTCCATCTCTCACGCTTCCCTTTCCTCATTCTCCTCTTCATCTTCTTCTTCCTCTTCCTTTTCTTTATCTTCTTCTTCCTGGTCTTCTTCCTTTTATTCTTATTCTTCTTTACTCTTCATTATCTTACTCGTTTTTATTTGTTTTCTCTCCTCCTCTCCTTCTTCCTTTTTTGCTTTGGTCATTATTCTTCTTTCTCTTCCTTCTTTATTTCGCTTGTTATTCTTATTATTCTTTTCCCTCTTTCGCTTCCTTCTACTACTCCTCCGTCATCCTGTTTATTTTTATTTCTCCTTCTCCTCCTCTTCCTCTTGCTCTTCTTGTTCGTTTTCCTTATTTGTTTGTTTTATTCCTTTTTTTTCCTCTTTCCTCTTCCTGCTTCTCATCTTGTTATTCCTCCTCCACCTACTTCTCCTCCTCCTCTTCCTTCTACAAATGCCTGGCACCACTTCTTTGAGCGTTCAGACTTGTTCTGAAACGATGGACTACACCTGAATGAGGTTGGTTCGGCTCGTTTCGGGAGGCTTCTGGACGAGGCAGTGAAAAGCTTTTTGAAAAACCTTTCAAAAAACGGCGGGCGAGGACGGGGCAAAGACAGCCCTTGATCAACCAACCCGTAGCGTCGGTGCGACTCACAAGAAACTGTGTAACTAACGACGCCTCCGACAAGCGAGCTGGTACAACTCGTCACGGCAAAAACAGGGGTCACATTTCTATCATGTACACAAATGCAAGTAGTTTAATACCCAAAAAAGGACGAAATTAGGGCGTATACTGCAACAGAGAAACCAGATGTGGTAGCCATCACAGAGACTTGGGCCAACTCTGCACATCTAGAATCCGAACTGTCATTCCCTGGGTACGAAAGCTTCCACAAAAGTCGAAAGCACAAGAAAGGAGGAGGAGTAGTCTGCTACGTAAAAAGTACGCTCCCTGCCATAAAAGTAGACAAACAGGACGCAGAGAAATACGATTTTGTCTATGTGGAAATAACCACAAATAACAACAGACTAACACTTGCAACCGTATACAGGCCTCCAAAACAACAGGCAGCCGATGACACTGCCCTCTACGAAGAGATTCACTCTCTAACACAAAGCAAGGAAGCAATTACAATTGGGGACTTTAATTGCCCTAACATTGACTGGGGACTGATGACTGGAGATCAAGAGGTCACAGGCTTATAGAAATGGTGGAGGATTCGTTCCTCACTCAAGTTGTAACTCACCCAACAAGAGAAAACAATCTGCTGGATCTGGTATTAGTAAGCGACCACGACCTCATTCGCGACTGTACAGTTGGTGAGAAACTTAATGGGTGCGATCACCACTTAATCCGTTTTAATGTCAACATATGTCACAAACTCGTAGATAATCCGTCAGTGATACCAGATTACAAAAGAGGAAATTTCAACTTAGCCCGTGCGCTGCTTCCCCCTACGACCTGGGACCAACTTGACATCACCGACAATACAATCGACAACGAGTGGAACGTCTTCAAAGATAAGATGTTCCAGGTAGAGAAGGCTACAGTGACTACGAAATCCAGGCGAGTAAATGGGGCCGTAGATCCACCGTGGATGACCAGAGAAATAAAAAGGGCAGTAAACCTAAAAAAAAGGAATTATAATTTATAATAATGAAAGAGAATGCTACGGCCGAAGCCAGCACACAGTACCACAACAGCCTCAGAGCTTGTCACAGCCTTATTCGAAGTAGCAAACGCAACTAAGAAAAGCAAATAGCGCGCGAAATCAAAACAAACTCCAAGAAATTCTTCACGTACATAAGATGGAAAAAGAAAGTAAAATCCAATATTGGTCCCCTGACAGACGAGACTGGATCTGTAACTCAGGACAGTAAACAGATGCCCAGAATCCTCAACAGTAACTTCGCATCCGTATTCACAGTCGAGGACATCGAAACCATTCCCGAGGGCCCTGACCCGCCGAGTGAGATCACCCCCCTGGAAATTGACTCAATATGCGACCAAGAAGTAAAAAAGTACTTGGACAAACTCGACACGAACAAGTCAACGGGACCCGACAGTTTGTCCCCGCGGTTATTAAAAGAGCTTAAACAACAAATACTTCAGCCACTCACTAACATATTCAACAGGTCAGTTCAACTGAACAAGGTCCCGGAAGACTGGAAGATGGCGAATGTAACACCGATTTTCAAAAAAGGAGACAAAAGCGTTGCATTAAACTACAGGCCCATAAGTTTGACATCGGTGGCAGGAAAAATACTCGAAAAGATTATTAGAGATAAACTTGTTAAGTTTCTAGAAAACAATAATATAATCTCCGACACCCAGCATGGCTTCAGAAACATGCGCTCCTGCCTAATAAATTTATTAGACTTCTTCCAAGGTATATATAAGAACTGGGATGCCCACATCCCCAGTGATGTTAAATACCTGGACTTTCAGAAAGCCTTCGACAAGGTACCGCACGAGCGACTCCTTAAGAAACTGCACTCGGCGGGCATTGGAGCCAATCTGATCGCGTGGATAAGAGATTGGCTCACCGACAGAAAACAACGAGTACTACTCAACGGACAGCCTTCCGATTGGCTTCCAGTCACTAGTGGAGTGCCTCAAGGGTCAGTGCTGGGACCCATCCTCTTTATCATATATATCAATGACCTAGAATCAGGACTGAGATCCACAATATCGAAATTTGCAGATGACACCAAGGTGGGTGGAGAAGCCCTCACAAAGACCGACTGCGAAATCATTCAGAAAGACCTCAATCACATTATCGAATGGTCGGAAAAATGGCAAATGTCTTTTAATGTTGGCAAATGCAAAGTCATGCACATTGGGTCCCAAAATAGTAACCACACATACATCATGAATGGGAGACCTCTGCAGGCGATGCAGGAGGAAAAGGATCTTTGAGTCACTATCAGCAGTGACCTGAAACACGCGAATCACTGTAAAAGAGCATACAACAAAGACAACACTATGCTCGGGTTCATAGCGAGGAACTTCGAGTGTAAAACGCCAGACGTGATGCTATCCTTGTATAATTCTATGGTAGGACCGCACCTCGAGTGTGCAGTACAGTTCTGGTCTCCTAATTACAGAAAGGACATTGCTTTACTGGAAAGGATTCAAGGACGCGCCACAAAGATGATTCCAACCTTAAGGGCTCAACCGTACGAGGAACGACTCAAGCGACTCAATCTCTTTACATTGGAGAAAAGACGCCTACGAGGGGATATGATTCAAGTCTTCAAGTATCTGAATAAGTTCAATAACGTCGATTACTCCAAATTCTTTGAACTGCAAACCAACTCAAGAACTAGAAATAACGGTTTACCCATTCAGTCGGGTCGATGTAACACAGACATTGGAAGGAGTTTCTTTTCAAACCGAGACATCCGCCACTGGAACAATCTTCCCTCAGAAGTAGTAAATGCGAATACCATCGACTCCTTCGAATATAGAATCGACTGTCATTTCGCTGCGTCGGGAGTAAACTGAATAACGAGGGGCTTTCTTCTGCTCCTCAATATCGAGGTGCTTTCATCTGCTCATCAAGCCCCAAGTGGCGGTCGAGCAGATAAAATCACCCAAGCGGGCGACCTCGTAATGAGCCAATAGGCTTTCTGTTGCCTGCATTTCCTTGTTTCCAAGTTTCCATGTATCCTCCTCCTCCTCCTCCTACTCCTACTTATACTCCTACTACTACTACAACTACTATAGTCTGTTCAAAGTAAGTGTTCCTCTGGCGCCTAAGCAGTGTTTGTAACGCCACACCTGATTGGCTGGCCTCCTCTCTCGGCTCACGACCTGATTGGCTGGCTTCCTCTCTCGGCTCACGACCTGATTGGCTGGCCTCCACTCTCGGCTCACGACCTGATTGGCTGGCCTCCTCTCTCGGCTCACGACCTGACTGGCTGGCCTCCTCTCTCGGCTCCCGACCTGCCTGGCTGGCCTCCGCTCTCGGCTCACGCCCTGATTGGCTGGCCTCCTCTCTCGGCTCACGACCTGATTGGCTGGCCTCATCTCTCGGCTCACGACCTGATTGGCTGGCCTCCTCTCTCGGCTCACGACCTGATTGGCTGGCTTCCTCTCTCGGCTCACGACCTGATTGGCTGGCCTCCTCTCTCGGCTCACGACCTGATTGGCTGGCCTCCTCTCGGCTCACGACCTGACTGGCTGGCCTCCTCTCGGCTCACGACCTGATTGGCTGGCCTCCTCTCTCGGCTCACGACCTGATTGGCTGGCCTCCTCTATCGGCTCACGACCTGATTGGCTGGCCTCCTCTCTCGGCTCACGACCTGATTGGCTGGCCTCTCTCGGCTCACGACCTGATTGGCTGGCCTCCTCTCGGCTCACGACCTGATTGGCTGGCTTCTCTCTCGGCTCACGACCTGATTGGCTGGCCTCCTCTCGGCTCACGACCTGATTGGCTGGCCTCCTCTCGGCTCACGACCTGATTGGCTGGCCTCCTCTCGGCTCACGACCTGATTGGCTGGCCTCTCTAGGCTCACGACCTGATTGGCTGGCCTCCTCTCTCGGCTCACGACCTGATTGGCTGGCCTCCTCTCTCGGCTCACGACCTGATTGGCTGGCCTCCTCTCTCGGCTCACGACCTGATTGGCTGGCCTCCTCTCTCGGCTCACGACCTGATTGGCTGGCCTCCTCTCTCGGCTCACGACCTGATTGGCTGGCCTCCTCTCTCGGCTCACGACCTGAGTGGCTGGCCTCCTCTCGGCTCACGACCTGATTGGCTGGCCTCCTCTCGGCTCACGACCTGATTGGCTGGCCTCTCTCGGCTCACGACCTGATTGGCTGGCCTCCTATCTCGGCTCACGACCTGATTGGCTGGCCTCCTACCGCGGCTCACGACCTGATTGGCTGGCCTCCTCTCTCGGCTCACGACCTGATTGGCTGGCCTCCTCTACCGGCTCACGACCTAATTGGCTGGCCTCCTCTCTCGGCTCACGACCTGATTGGCTGGCCTCCTCTCGGCTCACGACCTGATTGGCTGGCCTCCTCTCGGCTCACGACCTGATTGGCTGGCCTCCTCTCTCGGCTCACGACCTGATTGGCTGGCCTCCTCTCTCGGCTCACGACCTGATTGGCTGGCCTCCTCTCTCGGCTCACGACCTGATTGGCTGGCTTCCTCTCTCGGCTCTCGTGGAGACAAGTCACCCATACATGCTCTTGGTGTTAAATGTTATTCTTTTTTATTTACCATATCTCACATCTTAGAGAAGATAGACAATTCCACTTAACACCATCACACGAAGCAGTAATTGTAGATCCTAAATATGCTTGTCACACCTCGGTAAAACAAAAAGTAGTGAAATATTGACGAGCATAAGTGAAAGAACGGGTCTGAAATGTTTGTACGTATGCTGCTATGCTGCTGCTAATGATGATGACGGTAATGGCAATCAGAATATTAAATAGTAAATTAGTACCAGTGAGCTGGTTATGTATTGTGTAACGCTTTCCACAGCTACCCACGCCCCAGTAACACCAACTCCTGCAGCCACCCGCTGAAAAAGCTGCAACGCCAACATCACTCCGCCCGCAGATTCAGTATAACACTCTCAATAGCGTTACTTTATTTTCTGATCGACTGAATCTCTTATTCACGATACTTGGTCACCTCCAGTTAAATAATTTACTGGCAACTACTGGACATTTCCGGGAAGTCTGTTATCTTGTACTTGTGGTGCTGGGTGACGCAACACGAGATAACATTCCTCCGTGTGCAACACTGCAACACCAAGCCTGGCGCCCAGCACCCGCTTCTGCGTTACAAGGTTGGTCCATGTGACTAATAGGCGGAGCTCGCTCGGAATGACAATCGGCGAATCTTAATAGATCGCCTTTTTAGCGGTGCTGCCATTATTTCCTCCTTTAAGTTAAGAGCCACAACACCGCTTCGCTGCTGCTGCACAGCTTATCAGTCCGTCAACATAAAAAGCTCGAAAGTGCAACCAACACGCGGACGTAAAGGAAGCAGCGTCCAGGGCAGTGTTTGGGCGTGCGTCCAGAGACAGTTGTGTGTACCTGTGGCTGTGTCTGAAGCTTAATTGTTTTGTTACTGTGGAAAGAACGATAATTGAAAACCAAGAGTTATGGGAAGATTAAAATGGGCTAAGGGTTGTTTAGTATAGTAAGAGAAAAGTGTAACCGGAGGAAGAGAGAGCCTCGCCTGGGTCTGGGGGAAGGGGAGGAGGACCCCCACACCCATGGACAGGCTCAGATGATGACGGGGGCGCCGCCGCTGCAGAGGGGGAAGGACGTCGGCAGGGGCGGCGGCCCCCAATGCACATGATGATGATGATGATGATGATCCACCGTCCTTGCCAAGGGGGAGGGCGTCGGCAGGGGCGGGGGCAGCGGCCCCATATTCACATGATGATGATGATGATGAACATTCGTAGCCAAGGGGGTGGGCGTCGGCCGGGGGGGCGGGGGCCGCGGCCCCATATTCACATGATGATGATGATGATGATACACCGTCCTTGCCAAGGGGGAGGGCGTCGGCAGGGGCGGCGGGGGCAGCGGCCCCATATTCACATGATGATGATGATGATACACCGTCCTTGCCAAGGGGGAGGGCGTCGGCAGGGGCGGCGGGGGCAGCGGCCCCATATTCACATGATGATGATGATGATGATGCACCGTCCTTGCCAAGGGGGCGGGCGTCGGCCGGGGCGGCGGCCCCATATTCACATGATGATGATGATGATACACCGTCCTTGCCAAGGGGAGGGCGTCGGCGGCGGGGGCAGCGGCCCCATATTCACATGATGATGATGATGATACACCGTCCTTGCCAAGGGGGAGGGCGTCGGCAGGGGCGGCGGGGGCAGCGGCCCCATATTCACATGATGATGATGATACACCGTCCTTGCCAAGGCGTCGACAGGGGCGGCGGGGGCAGCGGCCCCACATTCACATGATGATGATGATGATACACCGTCCTTGCCAAGGGGAGGGCGTCGGCAGGGCGGCGGGGCAGCGGCCCCATATTCACATGATGATGATACACCGTCCTAGCCAAGGGGAGGGCGTCGGCAGGGCGGGGGCAGCGGCCCCATATTCACATGATGATGATACACCGTCCTTGCCAAGGGGAGGGCGTCGGCAGCGGCGGGGCAGCGGCCCCACATTCACACGATGACATACATACAGTTGACTCGCGAGTCGGGACAAAGACAACGATGAAGACAGGACGAACATACAGGTGACTATGGCGGTGGGAGGAGCCGCGAGTCTGACAAAGACGACGATGAAGACAGGACGAACACACACACATCGCCGCGGTGGGTCGTGCAGTCCGCGGTGGAGGGTGGTGGCGTAGTCCCTCCTGCTGCTGCTGGCGTGGACGGCCAGGGCGTGGTGAGGGCCGCCGTGGTCGTGGTGGCGGAGGAGTGGCTCGGTGGCCAGGAGCAACACGGCCTCGTGGGGTGGGGGTTCCCCAAGTGCAGAAGGGAGGCGGTGCTCTCCTTGGGGCCGCCAGGTCCGGACCAGGACGGGCTCGCCACACCGATGGTTGCGTCCAAACCAACAGTTTAACCCAAACAAAAAGAAAATACAGCTGATGGTGCATCGAGAGAGAAATGTTGTGCTAAGGACAATGTGAGATGGTGAAGAGAGGCGAGGGTTATGTTGAGGGGGAGACGGCTGTGTTGATGGCGGCCGATGACGAAAGCGGGAACTTGCTTCTTTCCTCCCTCTCTCCCTTCTTTTCATCTTTTTTCTCTTCTTCCCATTTCATCATTGCTCTTGCACGGAGCCATTAAAAAAAGTGTTCAAAGTAGGTGTTCCTCTGGCCCCTAGGCAGCGTTTGTAATGACGCTCCTGATTCTTTATAGCATGCAATGGTTTGTATCAGCACTGACTCAATATTTGCTGCAAATATGTGAAAGTGTTACAAACGTTTCAGACCCGTTCCTTCACTTATACTCGTCCTGATTTGTTTACTTTTTGTTTTAATGAGTTGTGACAAGCATATTTATGGTCTGCAATCACTGCTTCGTATAACGGTGTTAAGTATAACTGCCCAGCCTATCTTGTACAATGTGACCCGAGGCAAATAATATAAGAAACATTTACCACCAAGAGCATGTCTGACTTGTCTGAGTGACTGTCGCCTCCACGAGAGGCGGAGAGGAAGCAGGCCAACCGGGGCGAGAACCGAGGGGGGAGCCCAGACAATCAGGTGCGTCGTTAAAATGCTGCCTAGGCGCCAGAGGAACTCTGACTTTGAACAGACTATAGTACACTACTACTACTATGCCCTTTCCTCCCCTCTTCTCTTCCTATTCCTTCTCGTTTCATTCTTATTCTCTCTTCAATTTCTCTCCTCCTCCTCCTTCTCCTCCTCCTCCTTCCTCTCCTCCTCCTCCTCCTCCTTCTCCTCCTCCTCTTCTTCTTCATCCTTATCTTTCTCTTTTCCTTTCCCTTTTTCTCTTCATTCTCGACCCCTTTATCCTTTTCTCTATCTCCCTCTCTCCTCTTCCTCCTCCTCCTCCTCACGGTCTTCTTCTTCCCACAGAACCGCTGCGAGCACCCCGTCAACGAACTGGTGGAGATGATCAACAAGAGGGACTCCAAAATCCACCACCACGTTCGCCTCTCTCTCTTCGTCATGGCGGAGCTCATCGACACTTTACCCAACCCGCAGCAGTTCAACGCCGCCCCTTCCACGCTTCTAGGACCCACGGGCGGCTGGGGGCGGGCGTGGGCGGCGGGCGTGGCTTTGGTGGTGGCTGGGCGACTTCTATGTGACCCCGGTGTTGGTTTAGCCTTGAGGATAGTCGAGGGTTTGACCGACTTCGTGTGGTACGGCTTAAGGAGACCAAGGGCTGCGCGACGCGGTGCCTCCTGCATAGCCTCGTCTTCCTGGCATTTGGAGTACCTCAGGATAGGTTTTGAGGGTTTTGATAGCGATACCGTCTCCTCCTCCTTTCCTCCTCTTCCTCTGCCGAAGAATTAGTAGTGGAGAGGAGGAGGAAGTTACGTGCGTGTGCGTGGAGTGAGTGAGTGGTGTGTGGAGAGGATGCGGGGAGTGAGTGTCAAACTATCCCTGGCATCACAGAACAGTCCATGAAAGGCCTAGCAACTTCTATATACGAGAAGCTTTTCAAACAGGCGAACTGAGACGTTTAAGAATACGGGCTTACGAGTCGTTGCTTCCGGCGTCCAGCGATGTACAAAACCTAATCCTACGCTTACGCTTTGTCTGTCGTATAGCCAACCAACATTTACTTTTGGAAGTCGTCAGTTATTAAAGCGATGATTAAAAAAATACAATAAAAACAACAAAGAGTACATACATAACCATAATAAAGCTGTTTGATGTGTCACTAATCGCTTATTATGTCATTGCAGTCAGGTCAGTCTCATCGGTGACTTTCGTGGTTGTATTCTATTGTTTCTCTGATGCTATGGGCCAACGAATTTAGCTTTTTTCGTCTTGTTTTCCTTCTCGGGTGATGGTTGCCGGCCGCATATTCCCAATCTCTCTACGGGTATGTGTTCCCTGAGTCAAGACGCTGGGCTGTAGAAGCGAAACTAACCACGGGGTGTTCTGGATAATACTCTCATTGTGATTCCCACTCAAAACTGGAATACGTAACTTCTACTTAATCTAACGTAACCTCCCCTGTTCAAGGGTGGCTGTAGCTTCGAAACTAACCACGGGGTGTCCTGGAAAATACTCTGTCACAGGAGAACGCCAGTCTTCGTCGACAGACCGACTTGGTCGGCTCGACTGACGTAAGCCGATTGAGTCGGTCTGTCGGCACCTTCCCCCTTCTGACGGGCTCAGCCAATTCAGACAACCACCTCTGTAGGTCTCTTTCATAGCCCAGCCAGCCATCGTGCTGGCGAAAATACAACAACAACAACTCTCATTGTGATTTCCACTCAAAATTACCTAAATTGACTCCAACTATACCTAACTTAACCTAACCTGACCTGTTCAAAAATGGGCGCCACATCCCCGTACATAGAAGGAAATATACACGCTGCCTGGCCTCCATCGACCCGTTCTTTGGTTCTCTCGCGCAAATCATATCATTAAAAATACATATATATATATATATATATATATATATATATATATATATATATATATATATATATATATATATATATATATATATATATATATATATATATATATATATATATATATATATATATATATATATATATATATATATATATATATATATATATATATATATATATATATATATATATATATATATATATATATATATATATATATATATATATATATATATATATATATATATATATATATATATATATATTAATACTACTTAAGTTCAGAGATTATCATTGCTATTGTGTGTCATCACTTCAAACATCTCCATTAGCCAGCAACAACATTCGGGTCAGGTGGATGTTTATTATGTGACAGCGAGCATTTATTGTTTGAAAGAAATTTTTTGGCTGTGAAACCCCCTCCTCCCCCTCCCTCCTGTGGACCACACCCCGCTGGCAACCCCTAACCCCCCACCCCCTAACTAGGTCCGTCACCCGCTGAAGTCTAGGGTTGCCGTCTGCCACTTTTCATTACCGTGCCGAGCTGGGTTGACTTGGGAAGAAGAGAAATCTGTTTGGGAACTTCAAAAGGAGTCACTCAGTGAGGTTTCGTATTTTAATCTGAATCGGCTGCTCTGCTCGATTACTTTATCCTGCACAGCCTAAAAGTAAACAGTGTGTGCTAATTCTCAAGGAAGGTTATGTATTTCAAGTGCATGATGTCATAATATTAGATAACTAAATAAGTTCTCGTAAAAAATGATAATGAGAACTTGGGAATTGTGTAATGAGGTAGTTTTCATAACTGGCAACCCTGCAGCGGAGAAGGGCGGGGTGGGCGTGCGGGCGTGGGGGACGGAGGCGTGTGGGCGTGCAGGCGTCGGGGCTCATGGCGTCGGGCTCCCCGCGGCCTGGCGTCCTCGACGGGAGAATGAACGCAACAGATCCTTCACACGCCCGAACAACTTTCCTCTGTGTATATACGTGTACATGTCATGTTATGTCCGTCAAAATAAGTATGTTTTACAAGAAAATGCATTCTCCTTTTGTTTTCCATCGGTATATTGTCAGTGGCAGGAGTGGTGTAGATTATGTAGACAAGGGCACTTTTTTTTCATTGCAACAAATAGCATTAGCCTCTCTTTTCCATCGGTACATCGTCAATGGCAGCAGCGATGTAGATCAGGTAAACAGACACTATTTTTTCTTTCCCATGAGAGATGAGAACTGCTCACTCTCTGCTTCGGATCGTGTTTGCTTCCAATTCTAAGGTGCTTCAAGTTTTGTGGAATTTGAACTAAGGGTTTATGTGCAGGGAAACTATAGTGCACATTCTAATTATCTGTATTTCTTTATGAAACGCATAATACAATATAAGGAAAAATGAAGTTAAATTGGCAGTCGTGCTGGGAAGACCGACGATCGTTTTCTCATTGCCAAGTTAACAGCTCAATGAGGCTGGGTTGGGGAAACTTAAGGGGCTATTACACTGGGCAAATTTTCCGTGGATCTTCAATCAAACCACCATCTCCGCTGGCATGGTTCTCATATTTCCGTGGTTTTCTGACGTGTCCACGATATTCCAAAGCTACAGTAGTTTTCAACGAAGGACGAAGGTATTGCTCACCATCATCAGCAGCAGCAATAACAAGAAACAAATGAAAACCACGCCAGCGGAAATCGTGGTTTGACTGAAGATCCACGAAAATTTGCCCAGTGTAATAGCCCTTTTAGGCATCAGAATGCTAAAAACACTGAGAAATCAAAATTCTTACCCACGAGAACCACAATGAAGTAAAAACGCAGGAACTTGAACGATGTAACAAGGGAGAAAGTGATTATTTGTCAACTATCTCACTCTGGGGTCGCTGTGGTCACCTGAAGCCTGCCTGTTGTACCCCCACCGTGATATCAAAATTCTTACCCACGAGAACCACAGTGAAGTAAAAACACAGCAACCTGGATGATCTAACAAGGTGGAAAGTCATAATTTTGTTAACTATCTCCCTCTGACGGCGCTGTGGTCAACTCAAGCCTACTAAGTTGCCAGAGGTTCCTTTCATACCCTGTTTTTGGTGCCAGTTGTTCAGCAGGTTAGGGAGAGGAGGGATGTGTTGCAGCAGAGTGGATCGCTTACTCAAGACTTGCAGGAGTTGGTGACTGGGTGTTACCTGGGCGTTACCGGCACCACTTATACCAATGTAAGTTATCTGGAGGGCCTGTTATTTATATTTTTGTGTGTGTGTGTGTGTGTGTGTGTGTGTGTGTGTGTGTGTGTGTGTGTGTGTGTGTGTGTGTGTGTGTGTGTGTGTGTGTGTGTGTGTATTTACCTATTTGCATTTACCTATTTGTAGTCTTCAGGGCCCGAGCTAACCTCTAATAGTCCCGTCTCCATATCTACATTCATCCAGCCAGTGTGTGTGTGTGTGTGTGTGTGTGTGTGTGTGTGTGTGTGTGTGTGTGTGTGTGTGTGTGTGTGTGTGTGTGTAATTCAGTCATGTTGGATAATATGTGGAAGCCTATAGAACCGAAGCTTAATGTGCATCGTAACAAGTTGTGACAGCCAGGGTAAATGCATCTTGTGTAGTACTTGATTAAGCTAACTATCGCACAGCCTTGGGACGTGACGCTGGTGGTGACTCGTGAGTTGTACCTATCACTCACCAACAGGACTCACCCATAAGTTCCGCGGGTTTCCTAATCTAACTAACTTCCTAATGATCTAACTACCTCAGCATTAGTTAGTCATGTTGGCAAAGTTGACGTGTAATACCGATTTGTACCGTGATTGTTGAATAGTGTGTTTACGTTTTTACAGTTTAATGAGGCTGGGTTGGGGAAACTTAGGCATCAGAATGCTAAAAACACTGAGATATCAAATTTCTTACCCACGAGAACCACAATGAAATAAAAACGTAGGAACTTGAACGATCTAACAAGGAAGAAAGTGATTATTTGTCAACCATCTCTCTGGCGTCGCAGTGGTCACCTGAGGCCTGCCTGTTGTACCCCCACCGTGATATCAAAATTCTCACCCACGAGAACCACAGTAAAGTAAAAACACAGCAACTTGGATGATCGGCTCCCAGGCTGACGAGAGGGCCACGGAGGGCAGAAACCTGAAAAACTACGCGACGCCATTCTGAACGAGGTGACGGTAGTTGAGTGCGTGAAAGGCTGTCGGGTGTTCAGGTATTTATATCGCTTCCTTTATGTACTTCCGTTATAGCTTGGACAGGTTTGGGATAGGTATTTGGAGTTATTTTTATTGGGAAGGTAAGTTGTTGACTGTAGTGATGCCTCGGTGCCGTATGTATAGAGCCAGTAGGCCTATCCTCAAACGCTTTCGCCTCTCACATCAGTTATTTCCAAAGGCCGAAAAGGAGGTCAATCGAGGCCTAATCAAAAAAGTCATCACTACCACCAAGGTCATAAAACTAATGCCCCTGGAAATGCTCCCCACAACTTCTACAAACGCCTTGTCAAAGGTGTGTGCCAAGGTTTCGGAATATGGACAGTGCGTGGCCTTGAGGCATAGTTAAGTGCGTGGAAGGCTGTTGGGTATTCAGGTATTTGTATCACCTCCTTTTTTTTTTTTTTTTACGTGTACGCCTATAGCGCCGGTAGGCTCTCTTGAGGGGCCTGGAGGGTAGTTGGCACCAGCCCGTCATGGCGCAGGCAAGTGTTTATAGTGGCGCCATCTTCTCTTGGCTCATGCTGCCTTCCGGAACTCCTTCGTGATTCACTTGGACGGTTTCCTCTAGAATCCGGGTTGATGGGTGGTCTTCAGGACAGCATGTGGGTAGTTTTAAGCCAATCGACGGTGACTGAAAAATCCGAGGTGGTAGCGTGGGGATTCGAACCCGCGTCGTCCATCACGCGGTGAATGTGGGCCCAGCACGCTACCACTCAGCCACCGCCTATCCCCGCCGCCTACTTACCGTTCTGGGTTCGACGGGTTTGGGAGAGATGTTTGGAGGTAGGTTTGTATGGAAGCTGCTTTTGTGTGGAAGGTTGTCAAGTGTTCAAGTATTCGTTTCTTCTTCAGAGTCGGTATTTTGGCGGAAAGATTATTTTCGTTCTACATTTGGATTGTCTCCTCTGCCTTAAAATGAATAAATATAACGTTCTGCTTTCCGCCCGTCGTTTGGGACTTCGTAGTGCAGTGGTTAGCACACTCGGCTCACAACCGAGAGAGCCCGGGTTCGATTCCCGGGAGGGGTGGAAAAATTTGGGCGGCTTTTCCGATACCTTACGCCCCTGTCCACCCAGCAATGAATGGGTACCAGATATTAATCGGGGGTTGTGTCCCGTCTCCTGGGATCTGTTCCCTTCTCCTATAATTCCTTCCCCTTCTGTCTCTCTCCGGCATATGACCACAGATCTTGCACCGACTAAACGAAACTTTCCAACTTTTTTCACGCCTCGCATCTCGCCTTACTCAGGGAAGGGAGAGCACGGGGGTCTGTTTGGGTGTCTATCCACATTATCAGTCACTTACAACACGCGAAAGTAACGAGGAAACATTTAGAACAGAGAACAAACATCTGTATATAGTGTCGTCAGGCTGTGTCCCGCCATATGGTTCTACTGCTGTTCACTGCAAGTTGTTTTCGCTCTCACACACGCCTCAAGGATGTCAGTTCGCTTAAGGGGCTATTACACTTGGCAAATTTTCCGTGGATCTTCAGTCAAACCACGATTTCCGCTAGCGTGGTTCTCATTTGTTTCTTGTTATTGCTGCTGATGATGATGGTGAGTAATACCGTCGTCCTTTGGTGAAATCTACCGTAGCTTTGAAAGATCGTGGACACGTCAGAAAACCACGGAAATGAGAACCACGCCAGCGGAAATCGTGGTTTGACTGAAGATCCACGGAAAATTTGCCCAGTGTAATAGCCCCTTAAGCGAACTGACATCCTTGAGGCGTGTGTGAGAGCGAAAACAACTTGCAGTGAACAGCAGTAGAACCATATGGCGGGACACAGCCTGACGACACTATATACAGATGTTTGCTCTCTGTTCTAAAGGTTTCTCTCGCCTCACAGAGATGAGAAAGCTGTCTATAAGCGTTATCAATCATAGGCTTGTGAAAGGAATGGAGAAACAGTTAAATCAAAGAGGAAATGCGTGTAGTATCGCCGCGCTGTCCGTCCTGCCCAAGGTCTCAATAAATTCATTTAGATCTTGGGCACACCCACGGCCGCAGGGGTGCTTCATTCAACACAATACAGGGAGATGGGGGACGCGCAGTCTAGTATGTAAGTCTGTGATTAATAGCCATGATCGGTTATGTTACGAATTCTTTCAATTTCAATCTGAAGAACCACACAACACTGGTCATTCGCCAAGTGGTTGATTTCAGGCTTCTTGTACTTCACACAATTTATGCATTTCTTCTCAGCCATGGTGCACTTCTTTGATTTATGATCGCCAGCGCATTTATAACATTTTGGGGCTTCTACATTGTTCTTAGCAGTTCTTTTGGCCTCAAGACGGCCGTATCTCTGACAATGATAATATATAATTGCATGGTATCTATCTCTCACTGTGTATATTCCCCATTCTAATTTTAAATTGTCGTGATTCTTGTAAATCAGCTCTCTCACAGTTGGGTCGCACCTCAAAACATAGTGCATCGTGCCGCCAGCTGCAGAAATACTAAAAATCAGCTCAATTTTATTCTCAACGCCCTGATTTGTGCGTAAGAACTCATTGCGGTCTAAGATGGTCTCTTTTATTTTTTCCTTGGTCTCCTCTTTGTGCACATTGCATATCATGATCTTTGGTTTCATTTCTCCAACACTCTTTATACTAATTTGCTCAACAGACTCCAATTTTTGAGCAGCCTCTTCCCTTGTGTTCTCATTGTCAAAGTTCATGACAATATTACCTCCATTTGTGAATCTTGAATCAGTTATTTCAATGCCATTCAACGCCTGGGAGACTTCATCCTTCACATATGTTGCCTTCTTTTCCTGGGTAGAAGCTTTCACAGCTAGGAGATTCTTCTTTACTTTCCTGCCTCTTCGCCACCTCAGCCAAACTGGATTCAGCGTGCTCGCACGAATCGTGTCAACAACTGATCCCAGCTCCTCATGCACCTTCTCAGCCTTTGATTTAACCTCATCTTTAAACACAAATTAGTCATGTACCGGATATCCGCATCCGCGGAACATCTGCATAATTTTTCAAATCCGCATCCGCAGTTCAGATGAATGAAACATCTGCATCCGCATCCACATCCGCAGTTCAGATGAATGAAACATCTGCATCCGCATCCACATCCGCAGTTCAGATGAATGAAACTTCTGCATCCGCATCCACATCCGCAGTTCAGATGAATGAAACATCTGCATCCGCATCCACATCCGCAGTTCAGATGAATGAAACATCTGCATCCGCATCCACATCCGCAGTTCAGATGAATGAAACATCTGCATCCGCATCCACATCCGCAGTTCAGATGAATGAAACATCTGCATCCGCATCCACATCCGCAGTTCAGATGAATGAAACATCTGCATCCGCATCCACATCCGCAGTTCAGATGAATGAAACATCTGCATCCGCATCCACATCCGCAGTTCAGATGAATGAAACATCTGCATCCGCATCCACATCCGCAGTTCAGATGAATGAAACATCTGCATCCGCATCCACATCCGCAGTTCAGATGAATGAAACATCTGCATCCGCATCCACATCCGCAGTTCAGATGAATGAAACATCTGCATCCGCATCCACATCCGCAGTTCAGATGAATGAAACATCTGCATCCGCATCCACATCCGCAGTTCAGATGAATGAAACATCTGCATCCGCATCCACATCCGCAGTTCAGATGAATGAAACACCTGCATCCGCATCCGCATTTGTGATAAAATAAATATCCGCATCCGCATCCGCACCCCACACAAACAGGATGTGGCGGATATATTTTATGCATTACAGATTCACAGACTCATAGTTCAGAGCACAGACTACAGAGTACAGAGCTTGCAAAGTTGAAGATAATTAATTAATGCATGTTTACTTAATTATCAACTGAAATTACACCTTGTATTAATTTCCTTCCAAATTTACACAACCTAATGTGTCAAGAGTTTTGCGGAAGGGCAGAAGGAGGGAGATAATTTTACATAGTGACTATGAAGTATGGAGATAATTTTACATAGGGACCATGTAGTATGTGTGTATCATGTAAATTTGTAAAAGTATGCATGTATGTACTGTGTAATAGTCACAACAAGTCAAAAGTTTAATGAAACGGGCTAAACGGAGGTACGAAGTAAACATTGCGGTAAATTGAGTCAGATCCTAAAAGTTTTTTTTAAATATTTAAACAACAAAAAAAGAGATTCGAAGTGGGATTGGGCCATTAACTGATAATTCGGGCAATATCGTGACAGATAGCCAACGCATAGCGAACACGTTGAATTCTTACTTCGCCCCGGTTTTTAATAGTAATTCTACCGATACTGCTGCTGTTCCTAAGCTGTCTTAACAAAATCCTGTTGCCTCCACCAAAACAACTAGGTCCTGTCCCTCCGATTTTCCTCTCCTCATGTTTGATTCATTTACTTTTTCCTGCAAAAATGATGGTCCCTCAAACTCCCCTTCACCAGCCCACCATCTCCGGCCTCACCTTGTCATCACACAGTTCTTTTACATCAATCTCTTCACAACATCCATTTGATCCAATAGTGTATAGCCCTGTTTATATTTTAATGTTAAACTTATTGTTGGGTGTCTGTTTCCAGTAATATCTATTTTTTTTCCTGCATCTTGGTACGTCTTCCATCAAGCTGTTCCACTTCTTCACACTGTCAGTTAACCCTTCATCCTTTCTTTCATGACATTTAAGTAATCCTCCTCCTGTTCTAATGCTGTGGCACTGAAATTGATATCTGATCTTGCATACTTTACCTGTCACCAGTAGCAGAAATATAATCTTTTGGGAAGGTTCTCCTACCAGATATTTTTCTGCTCTCCCCCAACAATTGAACAGATAGATGGAAATGGACAGTGAATAAAATAGACAAACTGTATAGATATAAATTAAGTGAAGAAAGCTTGCGGGGAGCCTGGCCACAGTTAACCAAATGCATATATTTGTTTGTATATTGGCTGCTCACCATTTTACAGGGCAAGACACTGCTGGGAATCTTAGCAACCATCAAGACTCACCACCCACAAGCACCAGCATTATCTCCAATACCAAGATACATCCATGTGTGAAAGGTTGTCATCACAGGAGGAGGAATCATCAACAGAAGAGGTTCAGTAATCAAAAGTGTCTTGTAGTTTATTTTTATTTAATAAGTAACATACAACAGTTCATACAAATAGCTAGGAATCATAGTAGACGAGAGTGGGACAGACAGAACGAAGCAGGACAATTTCAAGGGCAAACCAGTGGGTAGGAAGACCAGGGAGTGTGGTGAGGTGCAGAGCAAACGGATACGAGAGGGCGAGATTGACAAGGCAATACCAGGCCTCACAAATGGGTTAAAATGCATGACATGAACAGTTAAGGGCTTGAAAACCTTGAGGTAGTACAGGACAGGGTAGGCAGGCAGATTGTAGGTGCTAATAAAGAACAAAGTGGTAGAATCAGTTAGAAGAGGATTAATTTTCTCTCTCTCTCTCTCTCTCTCTCTCTCTCTCTCTCTCTCTCTCTCTCTCTCCACCCCGCCCAGCATGGCACACAGGACGCACCGGGCCTCGGCAAGTGTATCATTATGCAGATTAAACCAAACGGACGCGAGCATGTGATAGGAAAGAACTTGAGACGGAGATTAAACAGCGGCCGGGCATCCGCTACAAGGCAGTGCCCTCTTAGTTTGAGGAGCCCCGGAGGATGATGGGCAAAGAGAACGTGGAATGAAGACGAGGGTACGGAAACACGAACCGAGGAGGAGCAAAGCTTAATAATAATTATAGAATATATATAATAACAATAAAAATGATAATGATAATGGTAATGGAGTTAGGGATGTTTCATTAAGGTCTGAAAGGATTAATATGAGGCTGGCTTGATAAAAAGGAAGTGAGGGAAGGAGAGGGAAGAAATGGAGAAGAGGAAGAAAACGGGAGGTCGATGAGAGGGGTGAGTATAGGGTGGAGGAAGGAAAGAACAGAGAAGAATACGAAGGAGTGAATAGAAGAAAGAAGGAGAAGAGAGGGGAAAAAGAAGAATAGGAAGTAGGAAAGAGACGAAAGAAGAAGAGCTTGGAGAAATAGAAAAGAATGAGAAAAGAGAAATAAAGGGGATAGAAGAAAAATTAGGAATGTAGTGTTGTAACCCGCAATCCCGGGTCACACAGGGGCGACGACACACTGTTTGTATTAGTGACACTTGACTTAAAATTCTAGTACTTTAGGAGTATTTAAAGGAGTTCGTAAATGGGGTGATGAAACGGTGTCGCCTTTCTTATATGTATTTTATTCTACCTTAATACTACTTAATATTACAGAGGGTAAAAATATTGTTTAAACCAGCGACTGGCTTACTAGACTCAATGAGTCTTCAGGTTTTCTTTCACTATTGGTTACTGACGTTAACACTGGTATAATATTGAGTAAAAACTCACACAATAAAGTATCATAGAAATATAATCCTAAGTAAAACTAAGATAATAGAACACAATAGATATGTTAGATACGCTTTCCTCTATGGTACCACATTACTCCATACTCACAGTAGCAACGATGAATGTTCTACCCATGTTGTCTAGGGAAGGACAACTGAGTGTCCAGCAACGAACAGAGTGCTGGTTGATCTGAGGTCAAGCCTGGAGAAATGCTTCTTATATAGGCAGACATCGCGAGGGTAATACGTCAGGCGTGTGAGTCATACATCAAACTCACACCGAGCTCATACAATAATCTACCTAACCGACATGCTTAATTCACGCGGTGACGCAGCTTTGTTTTCATAACATTTTGTTCCGCGGTTGATCGTGTTTTAGCCGCGGTTGATTGTGTTTGGCTTAGAGAGATAAGCGGGTGCGTTAATGGGCAATTACAATTGTGTATAGGTTGGTAAATGAACAGTGGGGACAATCATGTGTTGGAGTCCGTGTTGTGTTTTAGCGGTCGATACCGCTGTTGTCATCGGAAAATATTGCCGGTGAAGATGATGATGACACGAGTGGTGTCGCGGCTCGCGGGGCACCACAGTAGGAAGGAATGTAGGAGGAAGAGAAAGAAGGAATTATAAAGCAAGTGGATGCTGCTGAGGCAAAGGGTAAGGTGAGTAGAGGGGGGAAGGAAAGGTGAAAAGGTTAGTGTGCGAAGGAACAAAAGAAGGGAAGTTCAAAGGAAATAAGGTAGGAATTATGTTGGATACGACTGAGGCACGATAGAGGGAG